>NC_091679.1:33999490-34302520 GCF_030179915.1 Drosophila takahashii
TTTGACCATATTGTAATATGTTCTAAGGCCCCTTTGACCATATTGTAATATTTTCTAAGGCCCCTTTGACCATATTGTAATATGTTCTAAGGCCCCTTTGACCATATTGTAATATGTTCTAAGGCACCTTTGACCATATTGTAATATGTTCTAAGGCCCCTTTGACCATATTGTAATATGTTCTAAGGCCCCTTTGACCATATTGTAATATGTTCTAAGGCCCTTTGACCATATTGTAATATGTTCTAAGGCCCCTTTGACCATATTGTAATATGTTCTAAGGCCCCTTGACCATATTGTAATATGTTCTAAGGCCCCTTTGACCATATTGTAATATGTTCTAAGAAATAAATATGAAAGGCCCCCTTTGACCATATTGCAATATGTTCTAAGGCCCCTTTGACCATATTGTAATATGTTCTAAGGCCCCTTTGACCATATTGTAATATGTTCTAAGGCCCCTTTGACCATATTGTAATATGTTCTAAGGCCCCTTTGACCATATTGTAATATGTTCTAAGGCCCCTTTGACCATATTGTAATATGTTCTAAGGCCCCTTTGACCATATTGTAATATGTTCTAAGGCCCTTTGACCATATTGTAATATGTTCTAAGGCCCCTTTGACCATATTGTAATATGTTCTAGGCCAGGCCCCTTTGACCATATTGTAATATGTTCTAAGGCCCCTTTGACCATATTGTAATATGTTCTAAGGCCCCTTTGACCATATTGTAATATGTTCTAAGGCCCCTTTGACCATATTGTAATATGTTCTAAGGCCCCTTTGACCATATTGTAATATGTTCTAAGGCCCCTTTGACCATATTGTAATATGTTCTAAGGCCCCTTTGACCATATTGTAATATGTTCTAAGGCCCCTTTGACCATATTGTAATATGTTCTAAGGCCCCTTTGACCATATTGTAATATGTTCTAAGGCCCCTTTGACCATATTGTAATATGTTCTAAGGCCCCTTTGACCATATTGTAATATGTTCTAAGGCCCCTTTGACCATATTGTAATATGTTCTAAGGCCCCTTTGACCATATTGTAATATGTTCTAAGGCCCCTTTGACCATATTGTAATATGTTCTAAGGCCCCTTTGACCATATTGTAATATGTTCTAAGGCACCTTTGACCATATTGTATATGTTCTAAGGCCCCTTTGACCATATTGTAATATGTTCTAAGGCCCCTTTGACCATATTGTAATATGTTCTAAGGCCCCTTTGACCATATTGTAATATGTTCTAAGGCCCCTTTGACCATATTGTAATATGTTCTAAGGCCCCTTTGACCATATTGTAATATGTTCTAAGGCCCCTTTGACCATATTGTAATATGTTCTAAGGCCCCTTTGACCATATTGTAATATGTTCTAAGGCCCCTTTGACCATATTGTAATATGTTCTAAGGCCCCTTTGACCATATTGTAATATGTTCTAAGGCCCCTTTGACCATATTGTAATATGTTCTAAGGCCCCTTTGACCATATTGTAATATGTTCTAAGGCCCCTTTGACCATATTGTAATATGTTCTGAGGCCCTTTTGACCATATTGTAATATGTTCTAAGGCCCTTTGACCATATTGTAATATGTTCTTAGGCCCCTTTGACCATATTGTAATATGTTCTAAGGCCCCTTTGACCATATTGTAATATGTTCTAAGGCCCCTTTGACCATATTGTAATATGTTCTAAGGCCCCTTTGACCATATTGTAATATGTTCTAAGGCCCCTTTGACCATATTGTAATATGTTCTAAGGCCCCTTTGACCATATTGTAATATGTTCTAAGGCGCCCTTTGACCATATTGTAATATGTTCTAAGGCCCCTTTGACCATATTGTAATATGTTCTAAGGCACCTTTGACCATATTGTAATATGTTCTAAGGCCCCTTTGACCATATTGTAATATGTTCTAAGGCCCCTTTGACCATATTGTAATATGTTCTAAGGCCCCTTTGACCATATTGTAATATGTTCTAAGGCCCTTTGACCATATTGTAATATGTTCTAAGGCCCCTTTGACCATATTGTAATATGTTCTAAGGCCCCTTTGACCATATTGTAATATGTTCTAAGGCCCCTTTGACCATATTGTAATATGTTCTAAGGCCCCTTTGACCATATTGTAATATGTTCTAAGGCCCCTTTGACCATATTGTAATATGTTCTAAGGCCCCTTTGACCATATTGTAATATGTTCTAAGGCCCCTTTGACCATATTGTAATATGTTCTAAGGCGCCCTTTGACCATATTGTAATATGTTCTAAGGCCCCTTTGACCATATTGTAATATGTTCTAAGGCACTTTGACCATATTGTAATATGTTCTAAGGCCCCTTTGACCATATTGTAATATGTTCTAAGGCCCCTTTGACCATATTGTAATATGTTCTAAGGCCCCTTTGACCATATTGTAATATGTTCTAAGGCCCCTTTGACCATATTGTAATATGTTCTAAGGCCCCTTTGACCATATTGTAATATGTTAAGGCACCTTTGACCATATTGTAATATGTTCTAAGGCGCCCTTTGACCATATTGTAATATGTTCTAAGGCCCCTTTGACCATATTGTAATATGTTCTAAGGCCCCTTTGACCATATTGTAATATGTTCTAAGGCACCTTTGACCATATTGTAATATGTTCTAAGGCCCCTTTGACCATATTGTAATATGTTCTAAGGCACCTTTGACCATATTGTAATATGTTCTAAGGCACCTTTGACCATATTGTAATATGTTCTAAGGCACCTTTGACCATATTGTAATAAGTTCTAAGGCGCCCTTTGACCATATTGTAATATGTTCTACGGCCCCTTTGACCATATTGTAATATGTTCTAAGGCACCTTTGACCATATTGTAATATGTTCTAAGGCACCTTTGACCATATTGTAATATGTTCTAAGGCGCCCTTTGACCATATTGTAATATGTTCTAAGGCCCCTTTGACCATATTGTAATATGTTCTAAGGCCCCTTTGACCATATTGTAATATGTTCTAAGGCACCTTTGACCATATTGTAATATGTTCTAAGGCACCTTTGACCATATTGGAATATGTTCTAAGGCGCCCTTTGACCATATTGTAATATGTTCTAAGGCCCCTTTGACCATATTGTAATATGTTCTAAGGCCCTTTGACCATATTGTAATATGTTCTAAGACCCCTTTGACCATATTGTAATATGTTGTAAAGCGCCCTTTGACCATATTGTAATATGTTCTAAGGCCCCTTTGACCATATCGTAATATGTTCTAAGGCCCCTTTGACCATATTGTAATATGTTCTAAGGCACCTTTGACCATATTGTAATATGTTCTAAGGCACCTTTGACCATATTGTAATATGTTCTAAGGCACCTTTGACCATATTGTAATATGTTCTAAGGCCCCTTTGACCATATTGTAATATGTTCTAAGGCCCCTTTGACCATATTGTAATATGTTCTAAGGGCCCTTTGACCATATTGTAATATGTTCTAAGCCTTCTTTGACCATATTGTAATATGTTCTAAGGCGCCCTTTGACCATATTGTAATATGTTCTAAGGCCCCTTTGACCATATTGTAATATGTTCTAAGGCCCCTTTGACCATATTGTAATATGTTCTAAGGCACCTTTGACCATATTGTAATATGTTCTAAGGCCCCTTTGACCATATTTTAATATGTTCTAAGGCCCCTTTGACCATATTGTAATATGTTCTAAGGCACCTTTGACCATATTGTAATATGTTCTAAGGCACCTTTGACCATATTGTAATATGTTCTAAGGCACCTTTGACCATATTGTAATATGTTCTAAGGCGCCCTTTGACCATATTGTAATATGTTCTAAGGCCCCTTTGACCATATTGTAATATGTTCTAAGGCACCTTTGACCATATTGTAATATGTTCTAAGGCACCTTTGACCATATTGTAATATGTTCTAAGGCGCCCTTTGACCATATTGTAATATGTTCTAAGGCCCCTTTGACCATTTTGTAGTTCTAAGGCCCCTTTGACCATATTGTAATATGTTCTAAGGCACCTTTGACCATATTGTAATTTGTTCTAAGGCACCTTTGACCATATTGTAATATGTTCTAAGGCGCCCTTTGACCATATTGTAATATGTTCTAAGGCCCCTTTGACCATATTGTAATATGTTCTAAGGCCCTTTGACCATATTGTAATATGTTCTAAGGCCCCTTTGACCATATTGTAATATGTTGTAAAGCGCCTTTTGACCATATTGTAATATGTTCTAAGGCGCCCTTTGACCATATTGTAATATGTTCTAAGGCCCCTTTGACCATATTGTAATATGTTCTAAGGCCCCTTTGACCATATTGTAATATGTTCTAAGGCCCCTTTGACCATATTGTAATATGTTCTAAGGCACCTTTGACCATATTGTAATATGTTCTAAGGCGCCCTTTGACCATATTGTAATATGTTCTAAGGCCCCTTTGACCATATTGTAATATGTTCTAAGGCCCCTTTGACCATATTGTAATATGTTCTAAGGCACCTTTGACCATATTGTAATATGTTCTAAGGCCCCTTTGACCATATTGTAATATGTTCTAAGGCCCCTTTGACCATATTGTAATATGTTTTAAGGCACCTTTGACCATATTGTAATATGTTTTAAGGCACCTTTGACCATATTGTAATATGTTCTAAGGCACCTTTGACCATATTGTAATATGTTCTAAGACGCCCTTTGACCATATTGTAATATGTTCTAAGGCCCCTTTGACCATATTGTAATATGTTCTAAGGCACCTTTGACCATATTGTAATATGTTCTAAGGCGCCCTTTGACCATATTGTAATATGTTCTAAGGCACCTTTGACCATATTGTAATATGTTCTAAGGCGCCCTTTGACCATATTGTAATATGTTCTAAGGCCCCTTTGACCATATTGTAATATATTCTAAGGCCCTTTGACCATATTGTAATATGTTCTAAGGCCCCTTTGACCATATTGTAATATGTTCTAAGGCCCCTTTGACCATATTGTAATATGTTCTAAGGCCCCTTTGACCATATTGTAATATGATCTAAGGCCCCTTTGACCATATTATAATATGTTCTAAGGCCCCTTTAACCATATTGTAATATGTTCTAAGGCCCCTTTGACCATATTGTAATATGTTCTAAGGCACCTTTGACCATATTGTAATATGTTCTAAGGCCCCTTTGACCATATTGTAATATGTTCTAAGGCCCTTTGACCATATTGTAATATGTTCTAAGGCCCCTTTGACCATATTGTAATATGTTCTAAGGCCCCTTTGACCATATTGTAATATGTTCTAAGGCCCCTTTGACCATATTGTAATATATTCTAAGGCCCTTTGACCATATTGTAATATGTTCTAAGGCCCCTTTGACCATATTGTAATATGTTCTAAGGCCCCTTTGACCATATTGTAATATGTTCTAAGGCACCTTTGACCATATTGTAATATGTTCTAAGGCCCCTTTGACCATATTATGTTCTAAGGCCCCTTTGACCATATTGTAATATGTTCTAAGGCCCTTTGACCATATTGTAATATGTTCTAAGGCCCCTTTGACCATATTGTAATATGTTGTAAAGCGCCCTTTGACCATATTGTAATATGTTCTAAGGCCCCTTTGACCATATTGTAATATGTTCTAAGGCCCCTTTGACCATATTGTAATATGTTCTAAGGCCCCTTTGACCATATTGTAATATGTTCTAAGGCACCTTTGACCATATTGTAATATGTTCTAAGGCGCCCTTTGACCATGTTGTAATATGTTCTAAGGCACCTTTGACCATATTGTAATATGTTCTAAGGCGCCCTTTGACCATATTGTAATATGTTCTAAGGCCCCTTTGACCATATTGTAATATGTTCTAAGGCCCCTTTGACCATATTGTAATATGTTCTAAGGCACCTTTGACCATATTGTAATATGTTCTAAGGCCCCTTTGACCATATTGTAATATGTTCTAAGGCACCTTTGACCATATTGTAATATGTTCTAAGACGCCCTTTGACCATATTGTAATATGTTCTAAGGCCCCTTTGACCATATTGTAATATGTTCTAAGGCCCCTTTGACCATATTGTAATATGTTCTAAGGCGCCCTTTGACCATATTGTAATATGTTCTAAGGCACCTTTGACCATATTGTAATATGTTCTAAGGCACCTTTGACCATATTGTAATATGTTCTAAGACGCCCTTTGACCATATTGTAATATGTTCTAAGGCCCCTTTGACCATATTGTAATATGTTCTAAGGCCCCTTTGACCATATTGTAATATGTTCTAAGGCGCCCTTTGACCATATTGTAATATGTTCTAAGGCACCTTTGACCATATTGTAATATGTTCTAAGGCGCTCTTTGACCATATTGTAATATGTTCTAAGGCCCCTTTGACCATATTGTAATATATTCTAAGGCCCTTTGACCATATTGTAATATGTTTTAAGGCACCTTTGACCATATTGTAATATGTTCTAAGGCACCTTTGACCATATTGTAATATGTTCTAAGGCACCTTTGACCATATTGTAATATGTTCTAAGGCACCTTTGACCATATTGTAATATGTTCTAAGGCCCCTTTGACCATATTGTAATATGTTCTAAGGCCCCTTTGACCATATTGTAATATGTTCTAAGGCACCTTTGACCATATTGTAATATGTTCTAAGGCACCTTTGACCATATTGTAATATGTTCTAAGACGCCCTTTGACCATATTGTAATATGTTCTAAGGCGCCCTTTGACCATATTGTAATATGTTCTAAGGCCCCTTTGACCATATTGTAATATGTTCTAAGGCCCCTTTGACCATATTGTAATATGTTCTAAGGCACCTTTGACCATATTGTAATATGTTCTAAGGCGCGCTTTGACCATATTGTAATATGTTCTAAGGCACCTTTGACCATATTGTAATATGTTCTAAGGCGCCCTTTGACCATATTGTAATATGTTCTAAGGCCCCTTTGACCATATTGTAATATATTCTAAGGCCCTTTGACCATATTGTAATATGTTCTAAGGCCCCTTTGACCATATTGTAATATGTTCTAAGGCCCCTTTGACCATATTGTAATATGTTCTAAGGCCCCTTTGACCATATTGTAATATGATCTAAGGCCCCTTTGACCATATTATAATATGTTCTAAGGCCCCTTTGACCATATTGTAATATGTTCTAAGGCCCCTTTGACCATATTGTAATATGTTCTAAGGCACCTTTGACCATATTGTAATATGTTCTAAGGCCCCTTTGACCATATTGTAATATGTTCTAAGGCACCTTTGACCATATTGTAATATGTTCTAAGGCGCCCTTTGACCATATTGTAATATGTTCTAAGGCACCTTTGACCGTATTGTAATATGTTCTAAGGCCCCTTTTACCATATTGTAATATGTTCTAAGGCACCTTTGACCATATTGTAATATGTTCTAAGGCACCTTTGACCATATTGTAATATGTTCTAAGGCACCTTTGACCATATTGTAATATATTCTAAGGCCCTTTGACCATATTGTAATATGTTCTAAGGCCCCTTTGACCATATTGTAATATGTTCTAAGGCACCTTTGACCATATTGTAATATGTTCTAAGGCACCTTTGACCATATTGTAATATGTTCTAAGGCACCTTTGACCATATTATAATATGTTCTAAGACTCCTTTGACCATATTGTAATATGTTCTAAGGCCCTTTTGACCATATTGTAATATGTTCTAAGGCGCCATTGACCATATTGTAATATGTTCTAAGGCCCTTTGACCATATTGTAATATGTTCTAAGGCGCCTTTTGACCATATTGTAATATGTTCTAAGGCCCCTTTGACCATATTGTAATATGTTCTAAGGCCCCTTTGACCATATTGTAATATGTTCTAAGGCCCCTTTGACCATATTGTAATATGTTCTAAGGCACCTTTGACCATATTGTAATATGTTCTAAGGCCCCTTTGACCATATTGTAATATGTTCTAAGGCACCTTTGACCATATTGTAATATGTTCTAAGGCACCTTTGACCATATTATAATATGTTCTAAGACTCCTTTGACCATATTGTAATATGTTCTAAGGCCCTTTTGACCATATTGTAATATGTTCTAAGGCCCCATTGACCATATTGTAATATGTTCTAAGGCCCTTTGACCATATTGTAATATGTTCTAAGGCGCCTTTTGACCATATTGTAATATGTTCTAAGGCCCCTTTGACCATATTGTAATATGTTCTAAGGCCCCTTTGACCATATTGTAATATGTTCTAAGGCCCCTTTGACCATATTGTAATATGTTCTAAGGCACCTTTGACCATATTGTAATATGTTCTAAGGCGCCCTTTGACCATATTGTAATATGTTCTAAGGCCCCTTTGACCATATTGTAATATGTTCTAAGGCACCTTTGACCATATTGTAATATGTTCTAAGGCCCCTTTGACCATATTGTAATATGTTCTAAGGCCCCTTTGACCATATTGTAATATGTTTTAAGGCCCCTTTGACCATATTGTAATATGTTCTAAGGCGCCCTTTGACCATATTGTAATATGTTCTAAGGCCCTTTGACCATATTGTAATATGTTCTAAGGCGCCTTTTGACCATATTGTAATATGTTCTAAGGCCCCTTTGACCATATTGTAATATGTTCTAAGGCCCCTTTGACCATATTGTAATATGTTCTAAGGCCCCTTTGACCATATTGTAATATGTTCTAAGGCACCTTTGACCATATTGTAATATGTTCTAAGGCCCCTTTGACCATATTGTAATATGTTCTAAGGCCCTTTGACCATATTGTAATATGTTCTAAGGCCCCTTTGACCATATTGTAATATGTTCTAAGGCCCCTTTGACCATATTGTAATATGTTCTAAGGCCCCTTTGACCATATTGTAATATATTCTAAGGCCCTTTGACCATATTGTAATATGTTCTAAGGCCCCTTTGACCATATTGTAATATGTTCTAAGGCCCCTTTGACCATATTGTAATATGTTCTAAGGCACCTTTGACCATATTGTAATATGTTCTAAGGCACCTTTGACCATATTGTAATATGTTCTAAGGCGCCCTTTGACCATATTGTAATATGTTCTAAGGCCCCTTTGACCATATTGTAATATGTTCTAAGGCCCCTTTGACCATATTGTAATATGTTCTAAGGCCCCTTTGACCATATTGTAATATGTTCTAAGGCCCCTTTGACCATTTTGTAATATGTTCTAAGGCCCCTTTGACCATATTGTAATATGTTCTAAGGCCCCTTTGACCATATTGTAATATGTTCTAAGGCCCCTTTGACCATATTGTAATATGTTCTAAGGCCCCTTTGACCATTTTGTAATATGTTCTAAGGCCCCTTTGACCATATTGTAATATGTTCTAAGGCCCCTTTGACCATATTGTAATATGTTCTAAGGCCCCTTTGACCATATTGTAATATGTTCTAAGGCCCTTAGACCATATTGTAATATGTTCTAAGGCACCTTTGACCGTATTATAATATGTTCTAAGGCTCCTTTGACCATATTGTAATATGTTCTAAGGCTCCTTTGACCATATTGTAATATGTTCTAAGGCCCCTTTGACCATATTGTAATATGTTCTAAGCCCCCTTTGACCATATTGTAATATGTTCTAAGGCACCTTTGACCATATTGTAATATGTTCTAAGGCCCCTTAGACCATATTGTAATATGTTCTAAGGCGCCCTTTGACCATATTGTAATATGTTCTAAGGCGCCCTTTGACCATATTGTAATATGTTCTAAGGCCCCTTTGACCATATTGTAATATGTTCTTAGCAGGGAACGTAACTGTTATAAGTTTTATTTTAAAAATCACACTTTAACAGTTATTTTCTGATTTGTAAAGTAAAACTCAAAGAATAACTGTTATTTTTTGAGTTTTATAATAAAAGTTGACAAATAACAGTTATTCGTCGTGATCAAAAATAAAACTCAAACTTGATTTTTGGCGATTTTGTGGGTAAACAAAATTTTAAAAAAATATAGGTATAAAATATGCGCGGTTGCCTTTTTTAACAAATTTTTAGTAAGTTATAAAAAGCACGGGTATCATGTTTTTTTAATTATTTCATTTTTTCAAAAATGTCAAGGGAATAACTGTTATTCATAAAAATCAAAAAATAACAGTTATTTTTTGAGTTTTATTATAAAAATCAAAAAATAAAAATCATTACGGATTTGTAAACTACAATGGCTAATAAAAATTGTGGTGTATTTAAAAAATTTTTAGGACCCTTCTAAGTGCGTGATTTTTTTGTATGAAAAATTTACAATAACAGTTATTTTCGTTCCCTGGTTCTAAGGCCCCTTTGACCATATTGTAATATGTTCTAAAGCTCCTTTGATCATATCAAATAAAAACCCTCTTAACGAGGTAAAAAACTAGTGACGATCGCACCTTCAACGTACAAAAGTTCTAATATCAACTTTTGTGACGAAAAATGATTTTAGATGCGACTAAATAAGTACGCTACCTAAAATTTACTCGTTCGGCCCGCTTTATCAAATATTTAATATCTACACGAAAGTTTTCTGTTGTAGCGTGCCGAATGAATAAATTTTAGGTAGCGTACTTATTTAGTCGCATCTTAAATCATTTTTCGTCACAAAAGTTGATATCAGCACTTTTGTACGTTGAAGGTGCGATCGTCACTAGTTTTTTACCTCGTTAAGAGGTGTTTTTATTTGATATTCAATCAGTTATAGTTTATTAAAAGGAATATTATTGGTTTATTTCATTAATACATTAATAGAATCGATTTATAGGAGGATACTATATAAAGTTTTCTTTGGGCCTTCGGCCTCAAAAAGAATAACACCCTTTCCCACTAACTTGGTTACCCCTTTTTGCAACTTTTCGCAATTCTTGCTAATAAAGACGGTGTTAATTTAAACATTTATTGTTTCGACGGTATTGAACGTGTAAAACGGGTCTCAATACTTGGAAAACATCGCAGGGGCGCTAAGTCAAATGAAATCAGGTTTGCAATCTGAGCACCGCACGTGAATTGAATATCGCTCTGGACCAGCTTGGATTTCCCTTCCCCAATCTCTCACCCCGGGGCTATCAGCCTGCACTTGTTTACGCTCAATTTCATTGAGAACGTCGCACTACTGCACTCGGGGAATTTCTGGTCTGGGGTGTTTGCTCTGGGAGAATCCCAGCATCTCTGGCAGACTTTTCCCCGTGTCGCTGCAGCCACCTTGATAAGACGAATCGGTCTAGCCAGAAGCTCTGCGATAGTGGCTATATAAGCAGTTGATTTCCCTACTCTCAGCATCAGTTGTCAGCTGCAAATCCTCTCGAGTCAACCTCAAAAACAAACCACAAAATCAAAACAACATGAAATTCCTGTCGCTTGCCTTTGTCTTGGGTCTGCTGGCTCTGGCCAACGGTGAGTAAACAGAACTATTTGCAAACTACATAAGTTATTTAATTGTGATTTTAATTATATTTCGTCTCTAGCCACTCCCCTGAATCCTGGCAATGTCATCATCAACGGCGACTGCCGAGTCTGCAATGTGAGGGCTTGAGAGGGCAGCAGAGATGGGGGAAAGTCAACAAGCCAGTTGCAGTTCACACAGCCAAATATTTTTAAGTCATTTAAAAATGTAATACAAAATTGAAAAAAAATATTCCTTTTAATAAAAAAATATTTAAAGTACACAAAATATACTTTTTTATTGGGAAATGTCTTATTCTCTACTTTTTTCAAGACAGTTATAAGGAGCACGACATCTTATGCGATAAGGCGGACAGTTAAAGTTTTTCAGAGCCACAATAAAATTAAAAAAAAATAAATTTGAGGAAATAAAAATAATTCAAAGAATTCAAAGCTTTTAAAAATAAATAGTTACAACTGTACAAAAATTATTTAATTGAATAATTTAAGTGTTCATTTTAAATATTTAACTTTTTTGGGAAGTAAACGGAATTTTTTTGACTGTTACTTACAATGAGTGTGAAAATAATTGTTTATTTTACCGTTGGTTTTAAAATTTAACATTACTTATTAAGATGTATAAATAAAATTCTAAAATCTTAAAATATTTGTTACCAATTGATATGGTCTTTATCAGTAACTGTAAAAACCCGCATAGGTTGGGGAATACTATATACTGATCCTATATAAAGCGCCGAGCACTAAGGTTTTCTCCATCAGATTTATTCGAAGTCTCCGACGAACATGAAACCTCTTCAAGTCGCTTGCTGCTTTTTGCTGCTCTTTTGCTTGCTGGCTGCGGTCAACGGTAATTGTTATAACAATTAAATATATATTTTTTGTAGCTAATAATTTCCCAATTGCAGCCACACCGGGTAAGGTTTATATTAATGGGCAGTGCGTTGAGTGCAATAAGCCCGATAACGATGATGGTATAATAATGCCTTCTGACCATAAGACGGGTGGTTCTACGTCGTACACTCTGACATCCGGAGCGGTGTTCTTTGGAATTATTTATCATTTGTTCAGTTCAATGACTGTCTAATCATTTTGTAAATAAAACAAAGATTTATTCAAGCTTTTAGTGATTGTTTTTTTTTTGGGTACAAAGTATCTAAATTGTAATGGGATTTCGAAATTTCTTTGTGGTTTCTATTTTAAAACACTAAGAAAAAACATTTGACAAATCTATGTTTAAATTTTATAAAAACTATTTTTATTTGTATTTTTTTCGTGTAGTTAAGCACAATGTACAATGTGTATTTTTAAATATGGCGAATTTGTAGATAGTTTTTTGTGAAAATAATAAATAATTTAAAACAATTCACTTTTACCCATTTTGTTTTCTGTAAGTGCTTGAACTTTTCCTAACCCTCGGGAATTTTAATCATGTTTTTATTACACTGATTGATTTCATTATCGTCAGCTTTTGTTATGCAACTTTTGATATTTGTAAATCGGCTTATCAGTGGGAAATATTTTATTTGTGGGGCATTTCCAGTATATATACTCGAATACGCCTTCCTATACCTAAAGAATTATTTTCCGGGAAATACCAGCGTATTGATTTCATTTTAAGGGTTCCTATAAAGGAAAGCCAACAAGGTGTTCTATCATTAGTTGAGTTTGAAGCATTGCAAGCAATATGAAGTTGATTTCCTTCTTGCTTTTGGTTGGTCTGTTGGCCATGGCCAAGGGTGAGTAAACTTTAAATCCTTTAATCCTTGTGAAAGATTTAAAGTGCATTTTAATTTTTAAAGCTTCCCCGCTGGTTCCTGGTAACGTTATTATCAATGGAGATTGCCGAAATTGTAATGTGCACGGAGGCTAAACTGAAGCCAATAACATTATGTAACTCACAGTTGTAAAAAATAAATATTTTCAGCATACCTACATTATTTATTTAATTTAAATTAATTGGGTGGTAACAAACTAATTTTGAGCCGGATCGATGTCAAGTGGCGTAACCATAAATTAAAAAGAAAATGCGGTTGTTTCTCGACAAACCTTTTGTACTTTCTTTAAAGAGCCTTGTTTCACATATTGTCATTAACTTTATGAAGAAATTTACCATGCGCTGTAAAATTAAAACCATATTTCCTTTCCCCAACAAAATACAGTGAGTAATGGATAATGTGAACTTATTTTATTTCATATTTTGTCGCAAAAGAGCAACAAGAGCTCATCTTCCGATGTTTATATTAATCGCCTCGAACATTGCAAACTCTGCAGTCGCCGTTAATGATCACATTGCCGGGATTAAGGGGAGTGGCTAAATACAAAAGTATTCAGTTAGTTTTGAGTGCAGATTATTTAGAATATCCTTTCACTCACCACTGACCAGAGCCAAGAGGCCCAAAACAAACGCGATCGAGAACAGCTTCATATTGTGAGTGATTTCAGCGACTAATTTGCCAATCCGTTCGAACAGGTCTCTTTTATAGCCCCGCCAAGTCGGATTGATTAGCAAATTGCGCACTTTTTCAATTAATTCATGGCATTTGGAATATAATATAGAAACATATAAAAATGCGTCATAACTTGATTTTAACAGCAGCCTATCCCGTTCGTTATAGCTTTGAAAAGATCTTTGTTTGTGATTTGCGTGTTCCTCTAATAAAAATACATTTAACCACTATTAGAATTTTCCAATTTCCGATTTATTTGATTGTAGGACTTATTACATACATACATTCTTGATTAGAAAATGTAAATATATATTCGTTTTCTCAAATTTAGTATATATTCTTATCTTATACAGCAAATTGAAACTATATTAAATAAAAATAAATATAGAAATTATAAATATAATTAACTGTAAATAAAAAATTGGAAAAAAATATGTTTGATTTTGTTATAGAAATGTGGTAGAATTTTAAACTTCTTAGCTTAAAGAAATATTTATTTTGTAAAAAGTTTTATGGAAAAGTTTTTACAATCCTGACCAGAGTTTTCCTTGATGGAATTCAACTTGTTTAATGTTTTTTTGTTCAGGATTTGTGTGTCTATGTACCCGCAAAAGGTAAATGAACGTGTTTGTGGTCGAATTAACTTTGCCACGCAAAAGTTGTTGTAGGTGTGTCTGCTTGATTCTGTTTATAAGTAAGTCTGCTCGTCCATAGGTGCACTGAAAAGAAAATCGCATCATAAATTGTGATTAATCCAACATATTAAAAAATGGTTATTCATATTTATTTAAAATGCTATTTTAAAATGTATGAATACGTTTAAATTAACCTGAAGCTTTGTTATCAACTTTTTTAAAAGTTATATTAGTTTATTAAATTTGTTTTATTTATAAAAAAAACTGCATCAAAAACCTTGATTTGGCATTTTTGGTATTTTTAAGAAATTAATTTTTATTATTTTTCCTTTTTAATTTTAATCTTCTTTGTACTGTGTATGTGTTTTCGCACATGGCTGGCAATTAAGCCAATGAAGCATTAAAAACCACCAGCCAAGCTCCATGCAAAATGAGTTTTTTGGGTGATTCGGGGGCTTGGGGCGATTCGGTGGTTTCGAGGACCAGAAAGGTGAATGCGAATGGGGCGGAGAAAAGGGTTTTACTCTGCCAACCCAGCTTCCACTCACACTGGATTAGTGCCGCGTGTGCTAAATGCTGTTGTTGTTTTTTACACATTTGTCAACGTAGATGGCATTACGGATAAATGAACTTCAACCGGATGAACGTATGTATGTGCGTACACTTTATACGTGGAAATGTGCCCCTGGATAGACGGACAGCCGACACGTGTGCGTTAACAATTTAATTACGCTGCGGGCAGCGACAGCTGCCACATGTCTCTCGAAAAAGTTAATCATCCAGTCGAGAGGGTATTCAGGAGTTAAAGGCAACCAGGAGTTGACTTTGTGGCACGATTAAAGCGTTACCCCGGTGGCCAAATGTTTCAATTGGAAGACTCAAGTGGTGTTAAGGAGCGGTTTGTCAGGAGTCTCAAGTGGATATGCTTATGCTCTATTAATTTAACTAAAAGACAAGTTTGATTTAGCTGACTGTTTCTTACTTTAAAAATCAATTAGCTGTTCAAACAAATTTAAGTTTAAATAAAATAATAATATTTTAATAATTATTTAATTTAATTTAATTACAGCTTAGGTACTTTAATCCTTTAAAAAAGGTTAGCGTTGCAACGGAAGTTCTACGTATACGTAATATAAAACACCAAAGTAGACTTCGTTTATTATACCCGTTACTCGTAGAGTAAAAGGGTATATTGTATTCGTGCAAAAGTATGTAACAGGGAGAAGGAAGCGTTTCCGACCCCATAAAGTATATATATTCTTGATCAGGATCACTAGCCGAGTCGATCTAGCCATGTCCGTCTGTCCGTCTGTCTGTCCGTCTGTCCGTCTGTCTGTCTGTATGAACGCTGAGATCTCGGAAACTATAAAAGCTAGAAGGTTGGAATTTTGCATGCAGATTTTAGGAGTTCCTACGCAGCGCAAGTTTGTTTCAAAATGGTGCCACGCCCCCTCTAACGCCCACAATCGCTTATATACGATTTTAAAAACTTTAATATTTTGGAAAAGTAAAAATGCAGTTTTATTGTGTTTATCAATACCTATCGAAATGTAGAAGAAATTTTTCAAATCGGACCATTCGTTAAAAAGTTATGCGTGATCAAAGTTTTCAATATATATCTCCATCTCCCTCGCACTCCCTTTATCTGAGTAACGGGTATCTGATAGTCGGGGCACCCGACTATAACGTTCTCTCTTGTTTTTAAATAAAAATAAGTTTATTATGAATTTTTTTGTGATATATATGCGTTTCCTAAACACTTTTTAACCCATTAACGTTTTTTCCTGTGCATTTATATTTATGTGTAATTGCAGCGCTCTTCCTATCGCTTTGAATATAATGGCTTCCTGGCAGCTGCTCCTCTATTAGTTTACTGTCAACCTGAGGCGAAAGGGCTGGGTTAACGGATCAGGGGCGTAGTAAAGATTTTATAAGATGCAAGAAGAGGGGCTTTTAATCTTTAATTCTTCACTGTTGTATGATTTTTTTAATAAAATTAAACAATCAAAAACTTTATTAATTTATATAACCAGAAATTTAATTTTACTTTTCTATTGTTAATTAAATCTTGTAACATCCTCTTGGTTGCGCCCCTGGAGTGGGCGTGGCACTGACAATGGGCTGGGAGTCGAGTGGGTAGGAAAGTAGAAAGCAGTGTTGCTGAACATGTGTGCATTCTGTTAGTTGATTGCCTAAGCGTCCGTGCTTGCGGTTACATTCTGTTGATTCCTGTTGGCTTTGCCCCACCGCCTGCCTCCTTTATTGTCCTTTTTTTGTGCTGCGGTTAGTTTTATAGCTTTCACCATTTGATTTTATGATGCAACCAACTGCGTCCTTATGCATAAACTTGAAATTCATTTTGTGCCTTTTGGCACGCGGCTAACCCAGTTTTGCTGTTCATTCTTGGGCGAACCAAATGTTTCAAGGTGAAAACCACATTTTAATTATTCAAAAATTACCTATTTGGTTTTCTGTATGTATGTTTAGCAAATATTAACTTATTTTAGCTTTTTTGAGTAAATCTTATTTAATTTAATATTTAATACTATGGCTAACACATTTAAAATTGTTAAGCTAAAGAAGCTACATTTGAAAAGGGCTTTCCCTAAAAAAAGTTAATTAAGAAAAGATTTTCCATGAGCATTGTACACATATAACTACACAATTGGACTTTCAATCCTTTTCATATTACCCCCAAAAAGTTTTCAAAGGCAAAACAGTAACTGACCACTGATCCCAACGCCTGCGAGCTGACCCTTCCATTCCCATCAAATGACAAGGCAGTCAACACATTTTGCCCCCGCTGCCACGTGAGTAAAATGGCTAATCATGTGGTGGTGAAGGGGATGAAGGACACGGACATGGCCATACATGTTTGAGTGGTGACCTCCAGTTATGGCGGCCTTCTCCCGGGGAGTGACAACTCATCATTCCGTCGCCGTAGTCGAGGGCTTTAATGTGCTTAAGCGTTACGAGCATGAACAAACATTATTGTCTCGTGGGAATCGGTAAATTGGTGCTGAGTGCAGGACTTCGGATTGGCATTGAAGTTGTGGAAGTGACACTTTGATACCCAAACCAAACCACCACCTTAACCACCCACTCTTTACTTTGACAGACACTAATGGGTGTACGATAATGTGTGTGGTGGGTGTTTGCTTGCCAGTTTGTGGCAACTGTAGATAAAGGAAAATTTATAAATAGCTGAAGGGACAAGTGTGTCCAAATGGAATTACAAATTTTTGATTTAAAGAAATTTTCAAGTGATTTTTTTTCTTAGATTTAAAGATTTACCAATTGCGTTAGAAATGTAGTTTGATATTTGATTACAAAATGTTATTATCTAATCGAAAATATTTATTTGTAAAATCCTTTCGCTTAAAAGTATGCAACGCCTTTAAGTTCTTGTAGAATTTTTCTGAAATTTAAATATTTTTGTTGACTTTAATATATTTTATTTAGGTTCCTTAGTATTTTTGTTTATTTTTTTAGACACCCATTTAAACTATTGTATTATTTTTATAAATATAAAAAATCGGAACACTACTTAATCACAATATTTTCTTATCAGCTCTGTTTGTTTTGACAAAGCTTTGACTGTGGCTCATCATAACAATCTGTCGTCCCAATTCAGTTGTTAATCTAACTTAAAGCTGATCAGTACTACGGAGCATTAATGTCAGCCTCCAACAATTTATATAAGGGCTTACTGCTCTGCAGTTTTCTAGCATTCTTGCAGTGCATATCCGCTGAGGTGGGAAAACTAGTCTGCTTCTACGATGCTCAGAGTTTTGTGCGTGAAGGTGAGTTTTGGATAGTTCTAATCTATGAGTGCCAAGTACATGGGGGGTTATCTCTCGTTTCAGGCCCCGCTCAAATGTCGCTGGCGGAACTGGAGCCCGCCCTGCAGTTTTGCAACTTTTTGGTCTACGGCTATGCGGGTATCGACGCCGAGACCTACAAGATCAAGAGCTTGAATCCTTCGTTGACTAGGGACCACCAGCACTATCGTCACATTACCGCTCTGCGCCAGAAATTTCCGCATGTCCGGTTCCTGCTCTCGGTGGGCGGTGGTAGGGACTTGGACTTGGACAGCGAGGGCGTGGCAGATACTGGCAAGTACCTGAGATTACTGGAACAGTCGGAGCACAGAAAAAGCTTCCAGGCCAGCGTTATGGCGGAGCTGAACAACAACGGCTTCGATGGACTCGATCTCGCCTGGCAGTTTCCCAAAAACAAACCGAAAGTTCAGCAGGGAGTTTTTAAGAGGGTTTGGGGCTCTGTTCGTGGCTGGTTTAGTTCCTCATCGGTGGACGAGAAGGCCCAGGAGCATCGAGACCAGTTCGCCACCCTTCTGGGAGAGCTGCAATCGGATTTGCGACCCGGCGGACAACTCTTGACCGTCACCATGCTGCCACATGTTTCAGCAGAACGTGAGTAAAGTCAAGGAAAACTTTCAAGTTTTCACATTTTAGTTGCTACGTTTTTTTTATTAAATTTATAATGCTTGTTAAACAGATTCGGACATAACTCCCACACACTTTAAAAAACAGAAAAATCGTTCTCGAAACGACCTTTAAAAACGGAGTTTTGAAAAATATTTAAGACCTGGTTGTTCCGGATCGTTCTAAAACCCTTTTTCCATTTACAGTCTACTTTTTACATACAAATAATAATATCTTATGTAATAGTAGATTTTTTGGGACTAAAAAGACAAAGAGTTTTCAAACTATTTTAAAATTGGCACAACTTTTAAATAACTCAGAAACAAATTAATGTGTTACGATTTTAGTAAAGATTTTTACTAATATAATCCTTTTCTCCAGTCTTCATAGATGTTCCCACGGTTCTACGCCATGTGGACTTTGTCAACCTGGGCACCTATGACTTCCAGACCCCGGAACGAGATCCCAAGGTGGCAGATCTGCCGGCTCCACTGTACGCCATGTACGATCGGGATCCCAGCCACAATGTGCGGTACCAGGTGGAGTATTGGATGAACCAAACCTCCGAAATCAGTGCCCACAAACTACACGTGGGAGTGGCCAGTTATGGACGTGCTTGGAATATGACTCGAAACTCTGGAATCACTGGCTATCCACCAATTCCAGCGGCAAATGGAGCTGCTCCGGCGGGAAGGCAAACTGTTACCCCCGGATTACTGAGTTGGCCGGAAACTTGTGACTTGCTCCAGCAGCTGCCTCCGCAGGATCGGGAAGTCCCGCATCTGCGCAAGGTGGGCGATCCCACCAAGCGTTATGGGATCTACGCCTATCGGGCGGCCGATGATCATGGAGATAATGGCCTGTGGGTGGGCTACGAGGATCCCACAACAGCGGCCATCAAGGCCGGCTACGTCCAAGCCCAAGGATTGGGCGGAGTGTCCTTCCACGACCTGTCCCTCGATGACTTCCGAGGTCAATGTGCCGGCGAAAAATTCCCCATCCTGCGAAGCATCAAATATAAGCTTTAAGTTAACCGATTTTTAAATAAATGTATCCTCCTGCCAAATGTGCCATCTTTTGGAAATATCAACCAAGTAACAAAAAAACCATCCAGATGTTTTAAACCTTTGTCCAACTCGGGAGAAAATATTAACTAAACCCATTGGAACCGAGTTCGAACTTCGAAGCGCCGTGCAACCAAATAAAGTTTTTTTTTCAATTGTATAAATATAATTAAATTTTCCATAATTAAAAATGTTTCTTTGATAGGGTGGTAATTCGTATGGATTCTTGAAATTCTGCTATCATATGCTTCTCTAGTCTTTCTGAGCAAAATTCCCGTTGTTTTTGGAAATAATGATACTATAAATTAATGCGCCTCCCTCTGCAAAGACTTTGATCCGAAAAAAATAGGCAAAGGAGGAAATAAACCGGCAAAGTGGAAGGCTGTAAAAGCGGAAAAGGAAAAAGTAAAAGCGTCCCGCCACGAAGGCAAGTGAAGTGCCAGGCGAAGCGTAAAGCAAAGCAAACTTCTCAAATGCCACTGACACGGTGGGCGAAATGTGGGGTGTTTAAGGCACAAGGACGACGGGGTGGGTGGCTGGGCGACAGGGTGGGCCAAAGTAAAAGTTGAAATTAAACCAATTAGTTTGCCTGCCACCACTCTCGACGCCGTCGCCGCTGCAATGAGGCGCATAAAACCTGGCGACGCAAGGTAAGTCCCTGTAATGCCCACAGAGTCACGAGTTCCTGAATCCGATCCTTGGGATTTTGCAGGTTCCTGGCTTAGATTGTATTTTAAGAAAAGAAAAATTGAAAAAAAATTATTAAGCCTCAAATGGAACCTGTGAATTATAAAGTGTTTTATTATAACAGAAATACTGTTGTAATTTTGAACCAATCATGAAAATTTAATTAAAATGGTTTGAGTCTGCCAATACTTATTCGAAAAATAAATTATTCTTTTTAAGTCTTAATCAATTTATAACGAACCTTAGCAAAAGTATTTACACACATTCATAATATACTCATTAAACCCTATTTTAATATTATTCAATCAACGTTTCAAAAAAAAAAGATTTAAAGGAAAACCCGTGAAAGAGCGCATAAATTTAAACTACTACTTTAAGGACCTACAAACTTAGCTTAAAGATATTTTTTTACCAAAAACAAAATATTTTTAATAATTTTTTACCAAAAACAAAATATTATTAAACTGAATTTTCTAACAAGAAAGTCCTACGAAAATTTTTTTTTGGTTTGCTTATGACTACCACTTTGCAGATATATTATATTTGATTTTTTCCCGAATATTTATTTATTAAAATCCTGAAAACGTGATTGCGTGCTTTCTGCTTGGCTCACGACAGCATCTCCTCCAGGACACTTGTGGGGTTAAAAACGGACTACACCCAGCAGGTATTTAGACTTGGGCTCCATTTTAAGAGTATTTTAAACGACGACGCGGTCCTTTTTGGGAACTTCACGGAGGAAGGGCGGGGGAGTTCGAGGCCGAGACCCGAGTGTAGATAAGAGGCAAATTTGGAAGTGGCTGGGATGGTGGGGCGGTGGGGAAATGGGGAGTTCAACGGCTAGCTGCTTGGGCGGATGGCGCCGTCATAAATTAATTATGATTTAACAACTTTAGCATGCACGACACGGCAGGAAAACTTTGCGCTTTTCATTCCCTTCGCCTACTTCTATTTTGTGTCGCTTTGTGGAGGGGAAAATTTTATAATTTTAATGAGCGCAAAAAAGTTGTAAACTTTTGGCTGCGTTGCCATTGGAAATGCACTCCATGCTCCCGGAAATAACTTTTTCCAGGGGAGTGATTCGAAAGATGCGAGGTAGCTGCTCGAGGCGAGGAAAATTCCAGGAAACAATGACCTTTACCGGTCAAGCATCTTTATAAGGCCAGAAATCTCTAAAAAAAAATGCAAATGTTTTAGTTTTTCAAAAGAAATTAAATATTTAATGTACGACTCTTAAGAGGCTTTTACACGTAATTTCTCTTGAGGTAATCCTTGCTTTACAATGAAGAAATATATATTTGGAATCACTGTTTTCCTGCTCCGCTCTTGATGTCCTCGAAGGCCTTTTGCCACAGTTTGTCAAACTGTTTGGGCAGCTTGGCCCGGATCTTGTCGGCCAGAAGGCGGGCTCCTCTCAAGTTGTCCTCCTCATAGAAGGGCAACGCAGAAAGGCGTGCCAACCAAGCGGCTAACTTGGGGTATTTGCCACCATCCACGGGGCAGTAGCTCAGATGCAGGGTGCTCACCGTGGCCACAATGCTAAAGTCGGCGATGGTCAATTGAGGACCGGCCAAATAGGGATTCTCGGCCAGAAACTGCTCCAGCAATGCGTAGGCATCCCGCAGCTCAGCCAATCGATCCTTGGGCACCTCGGTGGCGTTCTCCTTGAAGAGAGCCCTCTGCAGCTGCTTGAAAATGCCGTGGAAGAGGACACCGGTCTCGAAATGCAGCCGCTGATCCACAATGGCCCGCTGAAACGGATCCTTGGGATACAGCTCGTCCGACTGGGCGTACTTGTTCACCAGATAGCCGATGATGGCATGCGAGTCCCAAATGCACGAGTCACCATCCTCCAGCATTGGCACCGTGTGCTGCGGATTCTTGCGCAACATTTCCGGCTTCAGATGATCCCCAGCTCGCATGTCCAGGGGGCGGTACTCATGCTCCAGCTGGAGGGCGCGTAGAGTCAGCAGAACGGCTCGAACCGGTGGACTAACCTCAGTTCCATATAAAATCAGGTTAACCATCTTGATTACTTCACTTTTTTATTACGCCTTCTAGCTGCTTAAATTGAGATTCGTCGCTAACAGTGGGCCATCCACAACTGACTCAAGGCACCCGAAATGATTTTAAACTAGAACCCCGATAAGATAAGTTACTAAACTTAGTGTCTTCGTAATTATCACAAAGACGTCATAATGCTGCAAGTTTAAGTTTGGCTGATTGTTTATTAATGCCCGAGATAAGTCGGCCTCCTATCTATAGCTGCGTAAATATTTGGCCAACGTCCCACGATTTCGTGATCATGGGTGGAGAACAAAAAAAAAAAGGTACTGCATACCTCTGAATAGAAAAATTAAAACTCATAACAAACTGATTATTCAATACATTAGCTTTAAAAAAAACGTTTTCTTAATTTTATTTATTTATTATTTTACGTGCTTTTTCAAAAAGTACGTTTCAGATTATCCTCTTTATTTTTTAGATTTCACTAAAAATGTTTTGAGGTAATATTAATTAGATATGAGGCGCTATGCGTAATATTAGCTTTAGATATTTTATTTCGAAGCTTTGCTTTCGCTTTTAAGAACTTTAAGCTTGGTTAAGAAAACTGACAAAACCATTATACATATATGTAAACATGGATTCTACACTTTACACTTTACACGAATCTAAAATATCCCATACCCTGTAGTATTGGAGGTGGCGGTTGGCCATCGGAGTACTCTCTACATGGGTATGGGACACTGCCTTGGTAACGACCTAGATTATATAAACAGCACTGTGAAACACATTAAAATTGGCTAATAAAAGCGAATATTTTATCTCTGTTTTATGACATAGAATTAAAGGGACCTGGTTTGAAACCTGAAGTTTTTACATTCTAACATGTAATAAATTTACTAAAGATTTTTATATATTGTCTATAGAAATTTTACAGATTGTGTATGTTAACGTAAAGAAGATTGTATAAATATACGGGAAGCTAATACTTTACCTATCCTACCATATTTTTTAAAGTGAATTAAAAACTGAATTGAAAGCTATAACAACATTTTCCTCTGGGGACCCATTTCCCTAGTTTTAGACAAACGATGTGATGGCAGACATGTCATGCAAAAAGCGAAATGATGAATTTGCGTTGCTTGGTTTTACTAAAGTGGTTAGGGGTAGTTCTCTAGGGAGCAAGTAAACGTAAATTAACTAGTTCTAGTTATATTTTTTTTAGCCTTGACTCTTTTCTACATTTTCTTTAATTTAAAATGGCTTTATGAGTTCTCAACGTGAGTTACAATCAACGAAAAACTGTATTAAGAACTTTTCGATTTTTTAAACCATCTACTATCTACTTGACCATCAAAAATTTCACCATGAAAAAATATAGTACAATCGTTCCAGAAATATTCACCAATCCAGGCAATATATGTTTTTCCTGGTGAAATAATTAATATAGAAATTCATCTAAACATTGTTTGTATGGAAACCAGCAAACACTCAAGCTAGAGCTTTTATCTGTAGTTTTCGAATCGCTCTCACATTCAGCAAAAAGCTTTCGGCCAAAAAGGTACATATAAAGTAAGTGGAGAGCAGATCAGTTGTAATAGAAGCACTGTTGGATAAACTACACAAAATGTCGAGCTCAGGAATTGTACTGTACGGAGTGGACCTTAGTCCCTGTGTGAGGGCCGTCAAAATAGTCCTCAAGGCTCTGAATTTGGACTACAAGTACAAGGAGGTGAACCTCCAGGCTGGCGAGCATCTGAGCGAGGAATACCTGAAGATGAACCCGCAGCACACGGTGCCCGTACTGGATGATAACGGAACCATTCTCTGGGACTCGCACGCCATCGCCGCCTACTTGGTGGATAAGTACGCCAAATCGGACGAGTTGTATCCCAAGGATCTGGTCAAGCGGGCGATTATCAACCAGCGTCTGATCTTTGACGCCAGCGTCATCTTCGCCAGCTTGGGCAACGTCAGCGGTCCCTTCTGGGTGAATGGCGTTACTGTGGTGCCCCAGGAAAAACTGGACACCATTCACAGGGGTCTGGCGCTGCTGGAGACCTTCCTCAGCAGCAGTCCTTACCTGGCCGGCGATTCTCTGACCCTCGCCGATCTAAACACTGGACCCACTGTCAGCTCCCTGCCCGCCGCAGTCGATATTGATCCTGCGGTCTATCCCAAGGTCACCGCCTGGCTGGATCGCCTCAACCAGATCCCCTACTTCAAGGAGATCAACGAGGCTCCGGCTCAGGGATACGTCAGCTTCCTTCGCAGCCAGTGGACCAAACTGGGCGATAAGTGAGCCATATGCTAAAGGAAAAATCAGCGAGAACCAACAAAAATACGAATAAAGGCATGTTATTTATGTTCCATCCATTCCCAATTTGCACCTACATTTGTAAAACATAAACTTTTCAATTATTAAAAATATTTGTTTGAAACAAAATATCTATCCTGATCGTTTGTGTTCATTGTTCAGTGTAAGTGAGCTGACAGAGGCAGAACAATACCCTTTACGCTGCCGACCGCTGGGTTACAGGTTATTTTGGAAAGATATTTATGTTTGGCCATCTTTATTAGGAGCTAAGTCAACTAGGTTAGTGTGTGAGAAGAAGAAATAAATAATTTAGACCACTGGCGTAGACAGGATTAAGTTGAGGAGGGGTTTCCAGTAAAAATTTTGTGGAATACACTTCTTATAACCATTTTTTCCATAGGATTTTAGCCGAGGGGGAGGGGGGTTAAACCCCCAAAATCCCCAACCCATCTCCCCCATGCCTACGCCCCTGATATATGTATAATATTGATAAGGTGTACGGAATAAGCACCCCAAATAGAGCTTTAACTTGTATGTATATTCACACAAAAAGCTTTTCGCCAAAACAGTATATAATAGACCGAGGGAAGATCATTGCTATACAAGTTTTGTTGGATAAACAATCAGCATGTCAAAAACTGGCATTGTACTGTACGGAACGGACTTGAGTCCCTGCGTTAGGGCAGTGAAATTGACCCTCAAGGCGCTGGAATTGGATTACGAATTCAAGGAGGTTAATCTCCAGGCTGGCGAGCATCTCAGCGAAGATTACCTGAAGAAGAATCCACAGCACACGGTGCCAGTGCTAGATGATAATGGAACCTTCTTATGGGACTCGCACGCCATCGCCGCCTATTTGGTGGATAAGTACGGCAAATCGGACGAACTGTATCCCAAGGATCTGGTCAAGCGGGCGATCATAAATCAGCGCATGTTCTTCGAGGCTAGCGTTATCTATGCCGCAATAGCTAATGTAACCCGTCCGTTTTGGATAAATGGAATCACTGAGGTTCCCCAGGAGAAGCTGGACACCGTAAATCGGGGTCTTCAATTGCTGGAGACTTTCCTGACTAGCAGCCAATTTCTGGCGGGTGATTCGCTGACCATCGCAGATTTTTGCACTGGTCCGGTTGTTAGTGCCATTCCATGTGCCGTGGACATTGATCCTGCGGTCTATCCCAAGATCACCGCGTGGCTGGATCGACTCAATAAGATACCATACTATAAAGAAATCAATGAGGAGACAACCAAGAATTTTGTCGCCTTCCTCCGCAGCAAATGGACCAAGTTAGGGGATAACGAAATACCTAAATAAAGAAAATAATTAATTTCCACTGTATAGATTTTTTTAAAAAAAATCTAGATTTTACTGTAGCGTATTCTTATCCGTAGTGCATACATAGCAACCGAATATGTATATGCCCTCGTACTCTCAGAACAATGATAACAATTAATTGATTACACTGTAAGACTAATAAGCATGACTTTCATATTTATTTAATAGGTCAGCATTTTTAGCTTACTACTATCAACTATAAAATGACGTCACAGAATTCTACACTACCAATGTTTCTCCTCAATATAGCATATAATGATGAGCAAAGCAGTTTTAACTTAAAGTCAAACAAACAAACAGAAGCCAGAGCTTTTATCTTTACATGCCGAAATGAGAGAGCGTTGGAAAAAGCTTTCTACAAAGCGGTATAAAAAGTAAATGGGGCCCATAATAAAGCCATATTAGAATCGTTTTCGGTGGATAACTAACACAAAATGTCGAGCTCTGGAATAGTACTGTATGGAACGGATTTTAGTCCCTGTGTGAGGTCCGTTCGACTGACACTCAAGGCCCTCAATTTGGACTACGAATTTAAAGAGGTGAATCTCCAGAAGGGCGAGCATATGAGCGAAGAATACCTGAAGAAGAACCCCCAGCACACGGTGCCCGTACTGGATGATAACGGAACCATTCTCTGGGACTCCCACGCCATCGCCACCTATTTGGTGGATAAGTACGCCAAATCGGACGAGCTGTATCCCAAGGATCTGGTCAAGCGGGCGATCATCAATCAACGCCTGTTCTTCGAGGCCAGCGTTACCTATCCAGGATTATCCAACATAGTCCGTCCCTTCTGGTTTAGCGGTGTTACTGAGGTGGCTCAGGAGAAACTGGACACGGTACACAGGGGTCTCAAGTTGCTGGAGTCCTTCTTGGCAAGCAGTCCATATCTGGTGGGTGATTCCCTGACCCTGGCCGACCTAATCAGTGGACCCACAGTCAGTGCTCTTCGCGCTGCCGTCGACATTGAAACAGTGGAGTACCCCAAGGTCACTGCCTGGCTGGATCGCCTTAATCAGACCCCTTACTACGAGGAAATCAATGAGGGGCCGGTTCAGGCCTACGTCAGCTTCCTTCGCAGCCAGTGGACCAAACTTGGTGCCTGAGTAATCTTCTAGAGGAAAAAAGACATCATCCAATTTTAAGACCACTGTGTAGCGTTGAAACATACTAGTTATTTAGAGAACAGTTTTAATTTATTTTTTACTTTAAGTCAGTTCTCCTGTTCTAAGCATACAATATACAACAAAAATTGTTTAATCAATCTATTCCTAGAAAAAAATTTCATTTTATGGTTTCTGAATATAAATACGTTTTAGACGTCACTTTAGCTTGGGGGTATTGCGATAATGGTTGAGTAATTGTTATCTCAAGTGCTGGAAGCCTGTCAATAGTGTTTGTTTTATTGTTATCAGGTATTATTTTTGCGGGGCCACTCTGCTTGAATTGGATCAGCAAAAATATACAAAAGTGGCGGTTCGGCTCAAGCGCCTTTCCAGTTTTTCCCATTACGAGAAGGGCAATTACATCGGCTTAAAAAAACGTAGACCATAACACCTTAATATTGAGATATTTAAGCAACTGTGAGGTCGACTTGGGAAAAAATTCATGAATATGTTTTCTAGATTTTAAGGAAATTCGGAGGTTATTTTTGGTGTATACAATTTTATACAAATAATGTTTGTATAGGAACCAGCAAACACTCAAGTTCGAGCTTTTATCTGTAATTTCCGAATCGCTCTCACATTCAGCCAAAAGCTTTCAGGGAAAAATTTTATAGTAAGTCGAGAGCAGATCAGTCGTAATAGAAGCTCTGCTGGATAAACTACACAAAATGTCGAGCTCGGGAATTGTACTTTATGGAGTGGACCTAAGTCCCTGTGTGAGGACCATCAAACTGGTGCTCAAGGCGCTGAATTTGGACTACGAATACAAGGAGGTGAATCTCGAAGCAGGCGAGCATCTGAGCGAGAATTACCTGAAGATGAACCCGCAACACACGGTGCCCGTACTGGATGATAATGGAATTTTTCTGTGGGACTCGCACGCCATCGCCGCCTACTTGGTGGATAAGTACGCCAAGTCGGATGAGCTGTATCCCAAGGATCTGGTCAAGCGGGCGATCATCAACCAACGTCTGTTCTTCGACGCCAGTGTTATTTTTGCCAGTGTAGCCAACGTAACTGGCCCCTTCTGGATAAATGGCATTACTGTGGTGCCCCAGGAAAAAATAGACACTATTCACAGGGGTCTGGCGCTGCTGGAGGCCTTCCTCAGCAGCAGTCCCTATCTGGCCGGCGATTCATTGACCCTCGCTGATCTGAGCACTGGACCCACTGTGACCGCCCTGCCCGTCGCAGTCGATATTGATCCGGAGGTCTATCCCAAGGTCACTGCCTGGCTGGATCGCCTCAACCAGATCCCCTACTTCAAGGAGATCAACGAGGCTCCGGCACAGGGATACGTCGACTTCCTTCGCAGCCAGTGGACCAAACTGGGCGATAAGTGAAAAAAGATACGAATAATGGCATCTTATTGACGTTCCATCCTTTCCCAATTTGCACCTACATTTGTAAAACATAATCTTATCAATTATTAAAAATGTTTGCTTAGAACAATATATATTTCCTGACTTTTCTTCAAATCGCTATAAATTGTTTACAGGGTAGAGTGATTATTGGATTCGTTTACAGGTTATTTTCGAAAGATATTAAAATTTTGTCGTTTTTATTAGAAGCTAATTCAATTAGGGTAGTCTGTGTATGTTCTGCTTAAGAATGTTTTGCTCTGGTCCGGTTGCTAATGCCGTTCCATCTGTTTTGCGGTCTATTCGAAAATCATCGCTTGGCTGGATCGACTCAATATGATAGCGTACTATATGCTAAGTTGCTAAATTTTGTAGCCTTCCTTCCGTAGCAAATGGACCAAGTTCAGCGAGAAGTAAGAAATATTAAAATGGAAAAACACCGCATTCACAATGTGTACATTTTCTAAATACTAACCAGTAGCGTCTGTAGTTCAGTCTGACTTGTTAGACTTCATTGAGATGCACTCATGTCCGTAATGTATATGTAAGTGGCGGATTCACGAATTGGAATACCACATTTTCATTAATTTTTTAACCGAATGGGGGGGCAGTAGTTTCTCAAAATCCCCCCGGTGGATCCGCGCATGTATGCCCTCTTACTCTAAGAACAATGACTACAGTTTATTGAATACACTGCAAGAATATAAATAGGCATGACTGTCGCATTCTTTTTAAACGTCAGCATTTTTAGCTTAGTTCTAGATTTCTAACGTCACAGAAATCTACACTATCAATGTTTCTCCTGATGAAATAATTAAAATAGCAAATAATGCTGAACAAAGCAGTTTTAACTTAAAATCAAACAAACAAACAAAAGCTCTGACTTGTATCTTTACATGCCGAAATGCGAGAAAGTTCGGAAAAAGCTTTTTGCAAAGCGGTATAAAAAGGAAATGGGGGGATATCAGCCAAAATAGAATCACTTTCGGTTTTAACTACACAACATGTCGAGCTCTGGACTAGTACTTTATGGAACGGACCTTAGTCCCTGTGTGAGGGCCGTCAAACTGACCCTCAAGGCCCTGAATTTGAACTACGAATTCAAGGAGGTGAATCTTCAGAAGGGCGAGCATCTTCAAGAGGATTTCTTGAAGAAGAACCCCCAGCACACGGTGCCCGTTCTGGAGGATAACGGCACCTTCCTCTGGGACTCGCACGCCATCTCTGCCTACTTGGTGGATAAGTACGCCAAGTCTGACGAGCTGTATCCCAAGGATCTGGTCAAGCGGGCGATCATCAATCAACGTCTGATCTTCGATGCCAGCGTTACCTTTGCCAGCTTGGCCAACGTAGTTGGTCCCTTCTTTGCGAACGGAATTACTGAGGTGCCCCAGGAAAAACTGGACACCGTTCATAGGGGTCTGAAGCTGCTGGAGACCTTCCTGGGCAGCAGTCAATATCTGGCCGGCGATAAACTGACCGTCGCCGACCTGACCGCTGGACCCACAGTCAGTTCCCTTCGCGCTGCAGTCGACATCGAACCAGTGGAGTACCCCAAGGTCACCGCCTGGCTGGATCGCCTTAACCAAATTCCCTACTACAAGGAAATCAACGAGGGCCCGGTGCAGGGCTACGTTGGCTTCCTTCGCAGCCAGTGGACCAAACTGGGTGCCTAAAATGACTTACTTATGATCAAAGACCACATCAAAAATTTTACTCATTACATGTCCTTTAAATTAATTTAATTGATTTTATTAAATTATAATTGTTTACTGAAAACAAGAAATTTGAGATGTTTTTATTTATTTTGATCTGGGTTATATAGATTTTTACACACATTTCTATTAGTATAGAAGTTATTCTCATCCTAATAAGTTTGAGTTTAAAATATCTCCCACTAAATAGGTATAAATATTTTATAAATCGATATAAAATATGTGTTCTGAATATATATATATATTAATGCGATAATGGTTGAATAATTATTTTATCGTATTTCGCTTGCTTTATTTTTATCAAATATAATTTTCTCTCTTAAATTGACTCTTATCTTTGTTTATAGAGTTCATTTTTTCAGTGTACAATTACAAAAGTTTATTTAAGAGAGAAACGGGGCTGCCTCCGCGCAACCAATTGCTTGTTTATTTAAGTTTATAGAGATTTCTGTATGCTGGTTGTTATGAGGTTTCAGTAGAACTCGATCCTTCGTTGTGTTCGCATCATGACGGGTGTTTTAGTATTGTATGGCATGGACATCAGTCCCCCAGTCCGTGCTTGTAAACTGACTTTGCGAGCCCTGAACTTGGACTACGAATACAAGGAAATAAATCTTCTGGAAAGAGAGCACCTCAGCGAAGATTTCCTTAAGAAGAACCCTCAACACACCGTGCCGCTACTCGATGATAATGGAACATTCATCTGGGACTCACATGCCATTGTTTGCTACCTGGTGGACAAGTACGGCAAATCGGATGAGCTCTATCCCAGGGATCTGGTAAAGCGGGCTCGAGTGGATCAGCGACTGTTCTTCGATGCGAGTATTTTATTCATGTCCCTGCGGAATGTTAGTTTGCCCTATTTCTATCACCAAGTGAACGTGGTGCCCAAGGAGAAGGTCGATAGCATCAAAGATGCCTACGGCCATTTGGAGACCTTTCTCGGTGACAATCCCTATCTAACTGGATCAAATATAACCCTGGCTGATTTCTGTTGCGCAGCCACTGCCTCCGCACTGGCTGCTGTGCTCGAATTGGATCAGCAAAAATATCCCAAGGTGGCGGCCTGGCTCAAGCGTCTTTCCAGTTTGCCCCATTACGAGGAAGACAGCTCTCGCAGCTTGGAGAAATACATTAATATGCTGAAGCCCGGCTTAAAATTTGAGCAATAATTGCATTTAAAATAAATAATACAAATTATAAAAATGTTGGAGATTTATTTGATTAACCCATCTTTTTATGTTTAAATTATTATTATTAATTGTCTAAAACCTATTAACACAATAAAGAATGATTAGCACAATAATGAGTTAAATTATATTGAAGAATTCAGGAATGCTGTTTCTTCTCAGCTGGATTAGGTGAAATATCACATTTAACAAATATAATATATATATGGAAATATTTTCAGGTTTGTATAAACCTCTACACATATAAATATTTAAGAAAGAGAAAACTTAATTTAAGTGTTTCTAAAAAAGAGAGAGAAAGAGAACCATACAGAATTTAAATTTTTTCATAAAACTCTTATTTACTTGTGTTTTTTTTTTTATTTTGGGGTTTTGCTTAAGATTCCAAAAAATGCCGATTCATTATTTACAAAACGTAGCTTGATAAACAAGCTATTAGCCATAGGCCTTTGAGTTCCAAGACGATGGCAAACATTTAGAAACGCTTGAAAACTTGACCCAAAAGAGCTGCCCAATATTAAGCTCTCTTACGTCAAAAGAGTATTGTGAAATACATAGTGGTAGCCGGTGAGTTCATGTAGGTTCCAAACACGGTGTGTAGGTGAAACTGCAGAGTCATCACAACGTAGCAAAGCTCTCTTAATTGAAGAGAACCGACCAGGGGCTATATAAAGCCCCGAATTTGAACTGTTTGTAAACAGTTACTAGCCAGTCTCGAAACAACATAGCTATGGGAAAACTTACGCTTTACGGAATCGACGGAAGTCCTCCAGTCCGCTCCGTGCTCCTCACCTTGAACGCCCTGGGTGTGGAGTTCGAGTACAAGATTGTCAATCTTCTGGAGAAGGAGCACTTAAAGCCCGAGTTCCTTAAGATAAATCCCCTGCACACGGTGCCCACCCTGGATGATGATGGGTTTGTTCTGTCCGACAGCCATGCCATTAATTCATATCTAGTGAGCAAATATGGCAAGGACGACTCCCTGTATCCCAAGGATCTGAAGAAGCGGGCGATCGTTGATCAGCGTCTGCACTACGACTCCAGTGTGGTCACTTCCACCGGCAGGGCTATCACCTTCCCGCTCTTCTGGGAGAACAACTCGGAGATTCCAAAGGCCAGAATCGATGCCCTGGAAGGTGTCTACAAGTCGTTGAATCTTTTCTTGAATTCTGGCGATTATCTGGCCGGCGATAACCTGACCATTGCCGATTTCCACGTCGCTGCCGCTTTGACCGGATTTGTGGTCTTCCTGCCCGTGGATGCCACCAAATATCCCAAACTGGCCGGCTGGAGCCAGCGCATCAAGAGGCTGCCATACTACGAGGAAGCCAACGGTTCCCGGGCTGCCCAAATCATCGAGTTCATCAAGAGCAAGAACTTTACTATTGTCTAAAAACCTTTAAAATACTCTAAATAAATTATTTAACAAATAGTACCAAAACCACTTGACTTTTGTACCGCTTTATTATCGGTAGGAACTTGTTTTCAAGCAATTGATAAGGGAAAACTATTGGTCAGGTGTATTGTTAAAAAGGTAAATGGGGACAAACAAGATTAGTTTTTAATATCATAACTGTCAAATCAATATGCGGTTTTTTATTTCTTTGAGATAAGGTACATAATGTACATACGTACAATGTACATTGTACAACCATATAAATATTAGTATTGCCTTGGTAATTTCAAATATGTACGGGTTTAATATTTTTACTGATTGTTTACATCTTGAGTTCAAGTCCTCTCTTGAACTTAAGAGTTATTTTCTCTTCAATTTAAAAGAGGGGTTTGAATTTTTCAAAAATCTTCCAAACAGGAACACGTTCTAAGAGCTATGAAATATCAATTTTATTAACAAAGTTCTTTAGATATATTCATTTTTCAGACAGAAGCCCATTTTTTTTCTGAAACACCAACTGTAAACGAATATTACGGTATAACAGGAACTTATCTGTACATAAGATAAGATATAAAATATTGACCGATTACAATATATCACAATTTGCTTAACCCACTGAGGTTTTTGTTTGAAAAGATGCAATTATTATATTGATTCATAGGCAAACTGTACTTTAATCAATATGCCTAGTAATTGGGGTTTTTGGATTGTAGTGATTAGACAGGCAAAATAAAGTCCAAGTCTTGTAATTAACCTATGTATATCAAAATGTACAAAGAGTAGGAGCTAAGAGCTTTATAAGTCCAACGAACTGGTCATTATTAAAGCTCTCTTACGTCAGAGGCCCCTACCACCGGTTCGGTTATTCGAAGAGCACAGAAATATTGGCTGATGTCATCGGATTGGGTTTACTGCGCCGTCATCACAGCTCTGCAAAACTCTCTTAGCTTAAGAGAGCTCCCCGTCTATAAAAACCGCAGAGCGTTGGAGCACTTCATCGAGTTACTAGCTCAGTGAAAAGCCAGAAAATCAAGTAGCAAAACAGGACGATGGGAAAACTCACTCTGTACGGAATCGACGGAAGTCCTCCGGTTCGTTCGGTGCTCCTAACCCTCAACGCCTTGGGTGTGGAATTCGAGTACAAGATCGTAAACCTAATGGCTGGGGACCACCTGAAGCCGGAATATCTCAAGATCAATCCACTTCACACGGTTCCCACTTTGGATGACGATGGTTTCTACATCAACGACAGCCATGCCATTAATTCATATCTAGTGAGCAAATATGGCAAGGACGATTCCCTGTACCCCAAGGATCTGCAAAAGCGGGCCATTGTTGATCAGCGTTTGCACTACGACTCGAGTGTTTTGTCCAGCACGGGTCGTGGTCTCTCCGCTCCTTTGAGAGAGGGTAAAACGGAGATCCCGAAAGCCAGGTTCGATGCTTTGGAGGAGGTCTATAAGACCCTCGACTACTTCCTGGAAAGCAACGACTTCCTGGCCGGCCAGAACTTAACCATCGCCGATTTCCACGTTATTGCTGTGCTATCCACAACACTGTTCTTCCGTGATGTGGATGCCACTAAATACCCCAAGCTGGCGGATTGGATTCAGCGCATCAAGAAGTTGCCCTACTATGAGGAGGCCAATGGATCCCGGATGTCGCAGGTTGCTGCCTTCATCAAAAGCAAAAAGTACACAATTGTGTAAACCAATATATGATTTACTTTATTTTCTTAATAAATTATTACTTTTTTAAAATGTTTGTTTTTGAGTTATTTTGATCCTGGAGATTAAGAATGTTTCAATACATCATTTTCAACAGTTTTCCATTGGTATTAATTTTATAAGCTAAACCGAACTGTTTAAAGTACAACTAGTTTGTGGAAAACGCCTCCTAAAATATGATATGTTTACAATAACTCGCCAACATGAAGGGCTTTTCCTGAGAACAGAAGTGAACAGTGGACTGGAGCCCCACCCAGGATCGTCTTTCAAGTTCTTGGGAAAGTGGCGTGGTTGCACTGAATCTGATCCCTTTTGAAGCCATCGAAAAGGTATAAATACTTTGGCAATCCCCAGAGTCAATATCATTTCCCTGATAGAACTGTTTGAGCTTGGATCATGTCGGGTATTGTGCTTTACGGCTTGGACATTAGTCCCCCAGTGAGATCCTGTCAGCTGACTCTGCGGGCCCTGGAGTTGGAGTACGAGTTCAAGGTGGTGGATCTCCTGGCGGGGGAACATCGCAAGGAGGAGTTCCTCCAGAAGAATCCCCAGCACACCATTCCGCTGCTCGATGATAATGGAGTGCTCGTCTGCGACTCGCATGCCATCGTTTGCTATCTGGTGGGCAAGTATGCCAAGTCGGACGAGCTCTATCCCAAGGATCTGGTGAAGCGGGCACAGGTGGATCATCGCCTGTACTTCGATGCCAGTGCTCTGTTCATGCCTCTGCGGAATATCTGTGCTCCTTACTTTTGCAACAATGTCACGGAGATTTCGCGTGAAAAGGCCGACAATGTACGGGATGGCTATGGCCATTTGGAGACCTTCCTGGGCGACAATCCCTACGTAACCGGGGATACCCTCACCGTGGCCGATTTCTGCTGTGCCGCCACAGCCTCTTCCCTGCTGGCCTTTGTCCAGCTGGAGGCCGACAAGTATCCGAAGGTCATCGCCTGGCTGGAGCGCCTCCAGGAACTACCCTACTACGAGGAGGCCAATGGCGTCGGGGCCAGGAAGTACGTGGACTTGCTGAAGGACCAACTGACCCTTCTGTAGGCAGCCGGCTTTCCCACAATTACCGAGTGCGTTGCTGCATCAATTTTTAATTCTCAGCTAATTAAAGAAAGTTGATGACAAACGTTTTGGCATCGGCCACACTCGAAGAAAAAGAAGGGAAGCCGAAATGAAATGAATAAAAAGTGCATACATGAAGTTTGACATCTGTAAACAGCTTTTTAGCAGAAAAATAATAAAAATACATTTGGCACATTGAAGTTGGATACGTTTAGTAATTAGGAATTGGCTGTGGGGTGGGATTTTAGTACAAATTGTGTGTTGCATACTTTTTGAATACCCCATTTCCTTCCATATTTCAGCGGAGGGGGGGGGGATTAACCCCCATATTGCCAAGCATGTTTCTTATGAAATTGCTTTATTTTATAATCTAGCTTAATTCTTTAAAAATTCATTATTTAGCTATATTATTTATCATTCTTTATGTAAGTAATTGATTTTTAAATATTTTTTTCGGTTTATTTTATACTTTTAGCTTAATTCCTAACTAAATCTTTCTTAAGCCATACTATTTCTTATTTTTAGTGTGGGTAATTGAATTTCAAATAGTTCTCAGAGTGCGTGGCTTTTGGTATGGTGGTGCACTGCAGGTTTTCTAGTTGGTGAGGGCGGAGCTAATTAAAAATCCAATGCCAGACTGACGGTTCCCATGCCCGGGTTCTTGGTATAAATTCGTCCTGAAACGTCCACTCACCACTCACTTGTGAAACAACCGGAGAATGGGTAAGATCTCGCTGTACGGATTGGACGCTAGTCCGCCCACTCGGGCTTGTCTGCTCACCCTGAAGGCCCTGGATCTGCCCTATGACTATGTGTTTGTCAACCTGTTCGAGAAGGAGAATTTCAGCGAGGATTACTCGAAGAAGAATCCGCAGCACACGGTGCCACTGCTGCAGGACGACGATGCCTGCATCTGGGAGTCGCATGCCATAATGGCCTATCTGGTGGAGAAGTATGCGGCCAGCGATGAGCTGTATCCCAAGGATCTGCTGCAGCGGGCCAAGGTCGATCAGCTAATGCACTTCGAGTCGGGCGTTGTTTTCGAGGGCGCTCTAAGGAGACTCACCCGTCCGGTGCTCTTCTGCGGCGAACCCACCCTGCCCCGGAATCAGGTGGATCACGTTAACCAGGTCTACGACTTTGTGGAGACCTTTCTCGATGATCACGATTACTTGGCCGGTGACCATTTAACAATAGCCGACTTCAGCATTGTCTCGACCATCACCTCGATTGGAGTTTTCCAAGAGCTGGATCTGGCCAAGTATCCCAAGATTGCCGCCTGGCTGGAAAGGCTCAAAGAGCTGCCCTACTACGAGGAGGCCAACGGCAGCGGGGCCGCCCAGTTTGTGGAGCTCTTAAAGTCCAAGAACTTCACCGTAGTGCCTTAAGGGAAAGTCCTACTCTAAAACAGTAAAATAGCAAAAGAAAAACCCTCAGCACAAAAATATAGAATATTGAATATAGATTCGCAAAAAGATTAATAACAATAGAACAAATCTTCACAATGTTTCAAGTGTTTTAGTTATAAATAATTCAATAAAATACTTAAAGCACCCCCTTAAAAGAATTGTTTTAATTATATCTGGGCAATTAACGATGACGACTAAAAATACAATTTCTGTGAAAGTAACATAAAAAGTTTTTAAAATAAATCTGCCTGATTCCCAAAAGAGTTTTGGCAGACAGATAAAATAAATTCAAAGTTGATTAATAGAGAAACGGTTAACTGATAATTGCGATACTAGTTTCAAAACTACATTTTAAATTCAAGGTTTATAAAAATAATATATATATGCAATGCATACTATGCATTCATGTGTTTAAATTCAAACAGCATTAATTTCACCACAATAAACGCGAACTTTTTGTGCCGGCAATCAAACATTTTCGAGGCCTTTCCATTTTATTACCCTCTGTCAGCATGACTTGTAGTTTCTCATCCGACTGCTGTGTGCCTCTATTTGTTTACTTGTTGTGTGCCAAACAAATTTGATAGGGGCTTATCAAGTGAAGCTTATCACTTTACTATCTATATGATTCATATGCTCTCTGGTGTTCACGCTTCGAGCTCTTTAAACATTCGTATAAACTTTACGTGTTGGGATAGGTTAAAAAAAGATTACAAAGCTGGTTAAAAATGTTAAATTTTAAGTTACTGCTTTGGGATTAAAAAGTAAGGTAATATTTTTTAAATCTAAAATTTATTTAAAAAACTAAGATTACAAAGGTACAAAACATATGTATTTACTGCGCTTCAAAAACAATTTTTCTAAGTTTAAAAAAAATACCGAATAAGTCTTAATTTTTAACACTCATAGCGAATACTTTTTAAGTGTAATTTGTGGCCTGATGCAGTAATACCGATATGTAATCCTCCAATACATCCAAAGCGCTATTGGAGGTGTTTGCTCGCAAACAAATCTCTCTTCAGCTTTCTCTTCCAATGACCCGAGGCCTCATCAGCGGTACTGCTCCCATCGATCAGTTGTGAACGAGACCCCACCGCGACAAGATGGTTAAACTGACTCTATACGGTTTGGATCCCAGCCCTCCAGTTCGCGCTGTAAAGCTGACTTTGGCCGCTCTCAATCTGCCCTACGAATATGTAAACGTTGATATCGTGGCTCGGGAGCACCTTTCATCGGCCTACGTGGAGAAGAACCCGCAGCATACGGTGCCCACTTTGGACGATGATGGTCACTTCATCTGGGACTCGCACGCAATCATTGCCTATCTGGTCTCTAAATACGCCGATTCCGATGCGCTTTACCCCAAAGATCTGCTCCAGCGGGCTGTTGTGGATCAGCGGCTGCACTTTGAGACGGGCGTGGTGTTTGCCAATGGAATTAGAAGCATTTCCAAGCCAGTGATCTTCTTTGGACAGACCAAAGTGCCAAAGGAGCGTTACGATGCCATTATCGAGATCTACGACTTTGTAGAGACCTTCCTCAAGGGACACGATTACATTGCTGGCGATCAACTGACCATAGCGGACTTCAGTCTCGTCTCTTCGGTGTCTTCTCTCGTGGCCTTTGTGGACTTTGACCCGGTCAAATATTCCAATATCAGTGCTTGGATCAAACGGCTGGAACAGCTTCCCTACTACGAGGATGCCAATGCCAAGGGTGCCCGCCAGTTGATCGCAATTGTCAAGAAGACCAATTTTACATTTGAATCCTGATTTCTAAACTACATATACATATATCAAAAACGTCACAATAAATTGAGATAAATTCTGATAAATCATAAGAGCCTATATTACATAATTTCATTGGAGTGGGAAGTGGTAAAGAATTCTTTCAAATGGGTGAAAAAGTTTTGATTTGTAAATATTTTATTTAATACTTTTTGCTAAGCCTAATCAAATTAATTATATTAAATTAAACGGATCTTTCCAGAAGGTATTTTTAGTGCTCTAGCTGAATTTATTATGGTGAAATAAATTAACTGAAGCACCATTGTAAAAGAAGAGAGAAGAGAACAATAGCTTTCTTATCATCTGTTCTTGCTCGAATCCGTCTCTTTATGATTCTCTTTCAAAATCCAATATAAATACACTGTCTCTCGGCCTACGAGTTCAGTCGGAGAAAGCACCTGAAAACAACAAGATGACCAAGTTGACTCTGTACGGTTTGGAGGCGAGTCCGCCAGTTCGCGCCGCTAAATTGGCTCTGGCCGCCCTGGATGTGCCCTACGAATTCGTGGAGGTAAACACCCTGGCCAAGGAGAATCTCTCTGAGGAGTTCCTGAAGAAGAATCCCCAGCACACGGTGCCCACTTTGGAGGACGATGGCCACTTTATCTGGGACTCGCATGCCATCATTGCCTATCTGGTGTCCAAATACGGCAAGACCGACAGTCTCTACCCGAAAGATCTCCTCCAGCGGGCTGTGGTGGATCAGCGATTGCACTTCGAGTCCGGAGTGATCTTTGCCAACGGTCTGAGAAGCATCACCAAGCCACTTTTCGCCGCTGGCCAAACGAAGATTCCCAAGGAGCGTTACGATGCGATCATTGAGATCTACGACTTCCTGGAGACCTTCCTCGCCGGTAATGATTACATTGCCGGTGGTCAGCTGACAATTGCCGACTTCAGCATCATCTCGACTGTGACCTCGCTGGAGGCTTTTGTGGAGGTGGACACGGCGAAATACCCGAAGGTCACTGCCTGGATCAAGCGACTGCAACAGCTTCCCTACTACGAGGAGGCCAACGGCAATGGAGCCCGTACATTCGAGTCCTTTATTAAGAAGACTAATTTTAGCTTCGAATCTTAGTATATTACCTAATAATTACAAATAAATTAATGAATAAAATTTATATAACAAATATTTAAGTTTTAATATGAAAGGGTTTCTACAACAGAAGCAGTTTACGTCCATTTACATCTTTTACTTATAGAAATACTTTAAATAAAAATTCTTAAACAATTTTTTAAAAATGCTAAATGAATGAAATTGACATAATCAAAAAGTATTATAAAGCAAAAGAGAACAACTAGTTATTACCGTTTTTTTATCTGATTCTCTTCTGAGAATGTGCCTCTTTAAGCATTCTCTTTAAAAATTAAATAAATATTCTAGCTCTTTGCACTCTAGGTTCAGTTATAGAGGAAAGCCCAAAGAGACAAAATGTCCAAGTTGATTCTTTATGGCACAGAGGCTAGTCCTCCAGTTCGGGCGGTTAAACTGACCTTGGCCGCCCTTGATGTGCCCTACGAGTACGTGAAAATAAACACCCTGGCCAAGGAGACGCTTTCCCCGGAGTTCCTGAAGAAGAATCCCCAGCACACGGTGCCCACTTTGGAGGACGATGGCCACTTCATCTGGGATTCTCATGCAATCAGTGCTTATCTGGTGTCCAAGTACGGAAAGAACGACAGTCTCTACCCGAAAGATCTCCTCCAGCGGGCTGTGGTGGATCAGCGACTGCACTTCGAGTCCGGAGTGGTTTTCGCCGGCGGACTAAGAAGCATCACCAAACCACTTTTCGCCTCTGGCCAAAGAGCGTTACGATGCCGTCATAGAGATCTACGACTTTGTGGAGACCTTTCTCACCGGGAACGATTACATTGCTGGAGATCACTTGACCATTGCGGACTTTAGCCTCATCACATCAATCACCGCTTTGGCCGCATTTGTGGACATCGATCCAGTTAAATATTCCAAAATCACTGCCTGGATTAAAAAGCTGGAAAAACTACCTTATTTTGAAGACGCCAACGGCCAGGGAGCCCGGGTATTGGTAGACCTTCTTAAAAAGTTTAATTTTACCTTCGCTTCTTAATGTTATTACTTGTTGTAAAAATTTATATAATTTTACCTAAGTTTTGTAGAACTGTATAATTTACTGGTCACTACTATAAATTATTATCACGTTCGGTCTACGAACAGAAAATCAAAACCCATAAATACATTTCAAATACATATACCTAATTTTTCTCTCGTTGCATTATTGTTATTTTAAATACCCAAAAGACAAAAGCTCTCCCGCTTTCTTAAAAAAAACCTTAAATATTTCCAATCATGATGATTTTTTGAAATCTTTCTCTTACAAAAACTCATATTTTTCGTACGTTTGATTTGGACAGTATATTTATACTTTGATAAAAAATAAATTTTCCTAGAAAAGGTTTCAAAAATTATATTTATCAAACATCCTAGAAAAAATCTCCATCATTTTATATAACTTAAATTCTAAACCCTTATTTAGACCCTTTCTAAATGGGTCAAGCTAAAGAATTTTCCACAAAATTCTGATAAAGAATCAAATAAACAGATATGATAAGCCTAAACACCTGACAACTTATTAAGAGTCAAAATCTGCCAAGTGGGCCACCCCTGTTCCGAAGGTCCGATTTTCATCGAACTTTTTTACTTTTCCGGTTCACAACGAAAATATAAGAACTTCATTTGAACGGTTTTGCGAAATTTTGAGTTTTACCGGAGTTATAGGGGTCAAAACATGGCATTTTTGACACTTTTTCGAAAAAGTTGCACTCAGTCAAAAATTCATAACTTCGGAACGGTAAGAGATATCTTTATGATGTTTTCACTAATCGCTCAAGAATTATTATGGCTTTCCATAAAAAAATTTAAAAAAAAATTAAAAATTTTTTTTCTTAAAAATAAATCAACATTTTTTTTTAGTTTTTATTTTTTTCAGTGTTCTTCACCAGCTATAGAGTTTAAAACCATTTGAAAATGAAGTTTGATTCATTACGAAAAAGATCAAAAAAAAAAAAAGAGGGGCCCGGACAAAGGTTTTTCGCAATATCGATTTGAAGAAGGGCGCACAGCGGTTTTCCATACAAAAACGGCTTGCTCGTGAAAATTGGCTGGTCAACACATGCCGTTGCGCGCGTAGCGTCAGCCGACTGCAGCTGTCAATGACGCACTTTTTGTCGTTTTGTATGGGAATCCGCTGTGCGCCCTTCTTCAAATCGATATTGCGAAAAACCTTTGTCCGGGCCCCTCTTTTTTTTTTTTTGATCTTTTTCGTAATGAATCAAACTTCATTTTCAAATGGTTTTAAACTCTATAGCTGGTGAAGAACACTGAAAAAAATAAAAACTAAAAAAAAATGTTGATTTATTTTTAAGAAAAAAAATTTTTAATTTTTTTTTAAATTTTTTTATGGAAAGCCATAATAATTCTTGAGCGATTAGTGAAAACATCATAAAGATATCTCTTACCGTTCCGAAGTTATGAATTTTTGACTGAGTGCAACTTTTTCGAAAAAGTGTCAAAAATGCCATGTTTTGACCCCTATAACTCCGGTAAAACTCAAAATTTCGCAAAACCGTTCAAATGAAGTTCTTATATTTTCGTTGTGAACCGGAAAAGTAAAAAAGTTCGATGAAAATCGGACCTTCGGAACAGGGGTGGCCCACTTGGCAGATTTTGACTCTAAGTGCCATATTCAAACTTGTTTAAAAGGAATACCTTATCGAACCCTATCAGCTATTTTGGCTGAAAATACTGACAGGAGATAGGACTTCCAAGTGAACAGATCTCCATTAAATATATCACATTCGAATAAATATTATGTCAATCAGGTAGAATCGTAATTACCTCGGCCAGCAAGACTGGAAAAGCTTTGAACAGCCGAGTGGGGTGTGGTAATATATGGAATTAATTGAATCGCTTGTTGCTCGATCGTTAATAGCGATAGAAGCGGCTTGTTTAGTTTCGAACCGACAGCCGGAGCGAGCGGACACCTAAGAACGATGGGAAAATTAGTACTTTACGGCGTAGAGGCCAGTCCGCCGGTGCGGGCCTGTAAACTGACCCTCGACGCTCTGGGACTTCAGTACGAGTACAAGCTGGTGAACCTGCTGGCCGGGGAGCACAGAAGCAAGGAGTTCACCCTGAAGAATCCGCAGCACACGGTGCCCATGCTGGAAGACGATGGCAAGTGCATCTGGGAGAGCCACGCCATTTGCGCTTACCTTGTAAGGCGCTATGCCAAGGACGATGCTTTGTATCCCAAGGATTACTTCAAACGCGCTCTGGTGGATCAGCGCCTGCACTTTGAGTCGGGCGTATTGTTCCAGGGCTGCATTCGTAATATTGCCGCTCCGTTGTTCTACAAAAACGAGACAGAGGTTCCGCGATCCAAGATCGACGCAATCTACGAGGCCTATGATTTTCTGGAGGTCTTCATTGGCAGTCAGCCGTACCTCTGCGGCACGGGCATAACCATCGCCGACTACAGTATGGTCTCCTCGGTTTCCAGCCTTGTGGGCTTGGCCGCAGTCGATGAGAAGCGCTATCCCAAGCTGAGTGGCTGGCTGAACAGGATGGCCGGACAGCCTAATTATCAGTCACTCAACGGAAACGGCGCACAGATGCTGATCGACATGTTTAGCTCGAAGATCACGAAGATTGTGTAACTTTGTACTCTAGCTTAAAGGTTAGAAATGAGATTGTCTCTGGTTACGTAACAATAAAGCTTCTATTTGTATACACTTTACAAAAATGCTTCAAGTTGGTTCCCTTTTCGACACAAATATCACATCTTAAAGATAAAACTGGTGTAAAGAGTAGTTAATGCAATCATCTAGGCACTTATTCGAAGGTTTGGATTAATAAAACAAATATTGCACACATATTTCCACCGCTCGATGTCGACCAGCGAAGGCCGCTGTGGATTTGGCAAACGTCGGTTGGGCCAAGCTTCCCAATCTCCATCCTCCCGCAAGCCAGGACATCGAGAGGCTGCTCCGAATGCATCGTTTTCGTTCTGGAATCGTTGCTGAGGAATCCTCCTCACCGGCTAGCTGTTGGTCTTGCGTTTCTCCAGTGCCTTCCAAACCAGTTTCATTCGCTGCACGCAGTCGCGATGCTGGGACTCCCACAGCAGCGTTGTGAGACGTCCGACGGTGGCCACACCGTTCTCCGAGCTCCGAACCCACTGGAGCAGCAGCTGGTAAATCACCTGAATGCACAAGAAATAAAGTGTTAATTTAATGATATTAGTCATGCGTTCGAAATTTTCCAACTTGAATTCTGGGGGAGATTTCTATATTCATTTCTAAATTCAGCAATAGCCCTTACATTTTTTTGTAACACTTATTCACAAAAAATAAAACGTAGATGTAAGTTTTGAATCCCTCAAACAGCAATCTAATCTCATCCATGCAAGTAATCATATATTAAATGGAAGCAGTATCAGTAAAAGGGAATTTAAGTATTATATAAAATACATAACAGCCAATAATGTAAGCCAATTCAAAAAGTTGTTGAAATATGGCTATAAAGTGAGCTTTGAAAGTGATACTGCTGTTTTATATTTACTTTAAGATTTTATCTCAATCATAGGACCTTGCTTTATAATTTCTTAACAAAGGAACTTGAGTCATGCAAATTAGAAATTTTAAATTAGTCTGATGCGTCACAAAAGCCTCTTGCTTTGCATATTTAGAACTTTTTCTTTAAAACCAAAAATAATGTAATGATTGCAATTCAGTTGAATGCTATTCCTATTTGATGCAAATATGTTTTAGCCTGATTTAACTCCATTTCAAGTTGAAAAAGTTCAACAGAACTTCAGAAGCCTCACCTCTCGGATATTGCCGTGCATTTGGTGGTCGATTATGGCCTGATCGATTTGACCCTCCGACTGGCCGAGGTCCCGCATCACCTGCTTCCATCCCTCGCCCAGATGTGTGGCCACCGCGTCGAGCAAACGCACATCCGGCTCCTCCTGTGACTGCATCATGGTCACGATGCTGACCGTTTTGCGGGCGACATTGCAGCGCTGTTGCTTGCCCTCCGGTGAGGCGACTGCCTCGTCCGTGCAACTTCCCTTGCGCGAGCTACTGGCGCTCAGGTTCTGGTTGATGTTGTAGACGGAGCCGAAGTGCAGATTGCTGGCATTCGAGAAGTTCATGACCACCTGTTGCTGGGCGCTGTGCACGTTCATTGTGTTGTTCGTTTGGGCGCTGCTCAGGGTGCCCGGAATATTGGCGGACTGCACCACGTCCATGGAGTTGTAGTTGGGATCGCTGAGCTCGCGCAGCACGGATTCGGTGAGATCCGCGGAGGCGGTGGGCGTGCCAGCGGAGGAGGGCAGCGCCAGGGCTCCGCTGTTGTTGTTATCTTGCTCGCCGTCGTCGTCCACGGGCGCTGCATCTCTTTCCAGGCGTCCCTCCTCGGGGGCCGCTGGATTCTGCGCCGCCGCCTCCTTCCCGCCAAAGATTGTGGGCAACAGATTCCTGAGCTTCGACATGCCGTTCGCTGATAACTCGTCACTCTGAATGGGCTCTCGTCTCCGGAAATTCCACAGATTGGGGAGTTTTCTGCCTTTGTATTCTTTGCGATTCGGTGGTGGCAGGCCGATGATGGCACTGACTATCGATAGTCATAGCCGATGATTGCTGAGGAAATTAATCGAATATAAATATTACAACAAATAGTTTTGTTTGAAAACAAGTAATAGATTTCAGATTACTGCAAATAATTTAATTTAATAAATTAAATGCGTATCAATCATTTGTATACGAATTTAAAAAAAATTTGATTTAGTTATACCTTACAAAGTCACAAAGAATATTTCATGTCTCTCATTTATTTATACATAAGTTTTAACAAAAAAATCAGTTAAATAAAATTCAAAAAATGTATTTCACTGAAATTGAATTATGATAAATAAATTCACTACAATTTTGATAATCCCCAAAAGCCGGCAATGGATTTGGCCACAACCTGCCGATAGTTCGTTTGACAGTTCGCCTTAGCACCGAAAACGGCGACAACCCTACGCCCACTCCTGCCTATCGCCCATCTCTATTTGCCACGTTCGCTCATGTTCATTCACATTTTACTTGGAGTCGGTAACGTTGAGTTCCGCGTCCGTGGGTTCTGCCTTCCAATAGAAAGTCTGGGTGTGAATTTAACAAATTGCAGTGCGAAAAACAACCGCTATTGGCCGGTGATCCGTGCGGCGGCGTTATTGCAGCCGGAATTGCATAAGTTACGGCGAGCGAAAAGAGAGTGCACGGATTTACAGTTATGAAGGGCCGGCAGCGGTGGGCGGCGACGGCAGAGCAAGAAGAAGAGGCAGCAGCAGCGGCGGCGGCCGCAGTGGCAAATCAAAAAGAAAAGAAAGAAAATTCGGGCCGCTAATTTTCTTGAAATTTGTGTGCGCTCGGCGAAAAACAACGTGTTTTTCAATGGTTGATAATACACACGGGCGGCGCACTCGCGCTCACACACACAGCCACAGAAGGCGGCGACGTCGACCACACAAACATACAGACACTCACACAGAGGGCCTCAAAATCCCGTGCAGATGTGTGTGCGTGCATATATAAGCATATTTGTCCGATTGGAAGGCGCGCGTGCTGTTTTTTTTTTCATTTTTAACTTTCCTACTTTCGGCAGAGGGGGCGGAGGGCAGGCCCCGCCCTATGCCGGAAAAGAGGATCCACACAACCTTTCACCTGGCAAACATACGGCTCTGATTTCCGCATTTCCATACTCTCACACACACACACACACGCCCACGCGCTGCTCCACTTTGCCGATGCCGCTGCCGCTGCCACAAAAACAATTGTCCAATAAGTGGCCCGCATATGTTGCCCTCTCTACACTCGCCACCTCCCCGCCCACCCCTCCCTCATTCTCTATCTCGCTACGATAAATAACCGCAGACTTTCTATTGGGGATGTGCAGAATGCAGAATTACAGAACTACCCCACGAAATGCATTGTAGGGCATCCTGGCGATGCCACGATCTTCTGCATCCGCTAATTGCATTAATTCGAACCAATTGTTTTTCGGTTTTTCCAGCAGACACCCAAGTTATCAAACTGGATTTGGTCAAAGGAGAGTAAACTAGGCCGGATTTTTTGGATTTTACAGTACCGTAAGTTGAACAACCTTCGCCTAGGGTTAATTTGCATACTTTAACATTTTACACAAGTGTTTTGCCAAAAAAAAAAAACACCCATAACGGTTCCATGCCTAAAACTGACTACGTCAAGCTTTTCTTTTTTAATTCTTTGGGATCTTTGTATCGAAATTACAAAAACAAGAATCCATCCGATATGTGCATACCAATTTTGTATAGTTTTTTTTTTTAAGCTGAACTTTAGCGCATTGTTTTTGTGCTTTGTCTTCATTTGTCGACGTCAGCGTCGCTGCAGGCGTCACATACGAACGTATGTACGATGGTATTTGCTATGTAGGTATGTTGCTTGTTTTCGTTTTTTACCTGTGCCTTCTCGAAAGGTGCCAACACACATACAACCGTAGCCCGAAGAAGAAAAAGAGCGACACAGAAATGTGCAGGCATACAACCAGACATATATTCGTGTATACATACATACACTAGCACTCGATCGTTTTGTTGTAGTTGCCGGCTATCATCCGGTTTTATATGGAGCTGCTCCCCTGCTCCGTTAAGTTACTTCGTCAAGCTCTCGCTCTCTCCCTCTCCCTGTCCCTGTCGCTCGCCCGCTCTTCTTTTGACACATTTTTCATGCCCACCCGCAGGGGCGTAGGCACGGGGGATTTTCGGGGGTCAAACTCCAACGACAGAATAGTTTGAGATACTAGTTTTCTACTTAGGATTATTAGGAAATCCATTTTGGATATTTAATGAAGATGATCTAAATTAATCAGTAGACTTAAATATGATAGGTAAATTCCTTAAATATGATTCAAATTATCCTTAAAACTTCCTATCTGAATCAGGTTAAAAATAATCCTTAAATGTGCTGTACAATATTAAATTAAAAAGTATTCAAGTACTATTTATTTTCCAAGTAGCTAAACAAATAATTTCTGAATAAGAAATACTACAAGTATAATCTTATAAAACCCTCTCGATAGAAATCCTGCTACCGCCTCTGCGCGTACATACAAAGAGACATTCAATAGAGACAGCCATATCTTTGTTGTTCTTTCGGTGGAGAGGAAAATGTAGGCTACGAAAACTCGTTGGGCATTGATTTAGAAAACAGCTTTGGTCGAGCAAGTGCATGGTCTCTTCTTCGCCACCGTTGAGATCTCTCTCATTCTTTCTCTCTCCGTTGTCCCCAACCTTTCACCCAATCCAAATCCGACTGATAGCAGCTTATAAATGTTTCTGGACCTGCACTTTTCGTATGTGCGTACCCCGATATCTTGGTGGCGATCGGACGACGGGCTTATCAGCCGCCTGTACGGTACCGATAGCTATCACTCGGCACCAGAATCTGCCTGCGTGGCCCATTGCCGCGTCCACTTATCACCAGCGAAAAGCGGAGCCGGGCACTCATCTCGCCGATCCAAGCACTACGTGGCCTTACTTTCGGGTTCTAGCGCAGAAAGTCCGTCTGGAAACCGAGTCTATTTCGGTTTATCAGCGCCACAAAATCCATTTGACGCACCCCCTTCGGACACGCACTGTTTACAGTGGCGTCCCACGAAATCAGGTCTTCCGAACTGCTTGTGCTCTCCAGCAATCCAAAAAATAAAACCGAAAGAAATTTTACGTTCGTCTGCTTAATAAGTGCTGTTGATGAATTATTTATGAACCAGCTAGACTTAATGGATATTTCTGAGGGAAAACGGTGGTAAAATTAGACTTTGGGTTTTTTATAAACTTAAATCGCACATGGAAATTGTTCAGTATTATAGATTATCAAAAGTCTGAAATGAGTTCTTATATATTTTATATTTTTAAAAATGTAGAAAAATATAAAAAGCTACTTTCTTTATTTTATAAATTATTTTTTTTAATTTATTTTAACTTAACCTTTCTATTGTAAATTATTATGTTCTTATTTCATTTTTGATCTTGAACTATTTTTTCAAGCTGTTCTAGGTTTCGCTTCCCTTATTAATTTATGTTTTCATCAAAAGTTTTGACTAAAGTCACGCTGCATATCCAATGAATTATCTTAGTACTAATATATCAAATAAAAACACCTCTTAACGAGGTGAAAAACTAGTGACGACCGCACCTTCAACATACAAAAGTTCTGATATCAACATTTGTGACGAAAAATTATTACACTCGTCATTAAATAGACTTTCTAATATTTTCTCATTCGGCCCGCCCTAGCAAACTATTCCAACCTTTTTCCCTTCACAGGCATTTTCTATTGCAGCGTGCCGAATGAGAAAATATTTGAAAGTCTATTTAATGACGAGTGTAATAATTTTTCGTCACAAATGTTGATATCAGAACTTTTGTATGTTGAAGGTGCGGTCGTCACTAGTTTTTTACCTCGTTAAGAGGTGTTTTTATTTGATATCAGAAGTTTTTGTTTGTTTACTTTTGCTCTTATAGGAGCTAATATATACATTTAAATTTAAATTGGTCAATCATAATTTTTAAACTATTGTATTTTAACAAATTGAGTTAAAAAGGCGTTGAAGTATTTCAAAATACCTTTTAAACGAGGTATAGCACATGTCTGTACCTTTAGTAGTGTAGAACTTACAAACTAACGAAATTTAGCTATTTTTAGCTCTTTCCCGCTAAAGTAGCGGCTTTTTTCCAAAAGTCGTAGAACAAAAGATTCCTATATGGAACTCTTAAGTGCAAATTTACTGATTCCATGACCCTAAAATACAGTTCGGATACCCTCCCACAAAATTCAATACTCAGGGAGCGTTAATTGTTCGAGCTGGCAACAGTGGCTATTTTCGTATAAAAATAACTATTAAACGTGACTTTTTACAGTAATGTGTTATATACCAAAATTTAAGGAATCTCAAGGGCTATACAGTTTAAGGTTTTAAAGAAAATCGTTAGACCCGTTTTTGAGAAAAATAAAAAAAAGCTAAAAAAAAAGTTTTAAAAAATTGTCTTTTGTTCATATTTTTTTAACTATTACATTTACACAAATTGCATATAGAAGGCGTTTATAGCATTTCAAAATACCTTTCAAACGAGATGCAGCACAAGTCTGTAGCTTTAGTAGTATAGAAGTTACGGCTTTCCGAATTTTAGCTATTTATAGCTGTTTTCCCGCTAAACTAGCGAGTTTTTCCAAAAGTGGTAGAACAAAAGTTTTTTATATCGATGTGATGAACGTCATATCAAATTTTCAGAACTTAAAAAACATGTTTTGGACAAGTGGACAAGTGGACAAGTGGACAAGTGGACAAACTGACAAACAGAATTAAATTTTCATTTTGGGAAGAAGAAGAAAATCTTATTTTGGCTATAACTTTTGAACGGAGCGTCGGATTTTGACAAATGACCCCTCATTCGACGGGTATTTTCAAAAGGAATACAAGTAAATCATTGCGAGGGGGCATTTATCCCCACCGGCCCCAACAGCTCCAAATTTCTAAATTTTTACTTTTTCACTTTCACCGCTCTCTCTCCCAATCCAATTGATTTTCTTAAAGTCTTGGTATGCAATCCTTTAAGTTTTTGCAATACCTTTCGATTGGTGTATTACTTCTTACGATCTGACTATCACAGCAGATTTTCATTTCTTCGTGTATATATAGTAGTCGCCTTCGCACACTCTCCTGGTGCGCTTCGTCACTACATGGACTGCCGTCCATAGTGATTGACTGTAGCCAAGCAGCCACTATTTACGTACATATGTACCTTCTTATCAGCGGGTGGCATTCAAATGCGGGTCTTCGTAGGTCGCACTTATCAACTTCCAGTGGGTTTGGTAGCTCTGTGGGCAACTGACAACAGGAAGAGATGAAAAACGAAGCTGAACGGGGGCTGTATTAAATCCATGTTTGCCGAAATAATGATATTTAAACGTTTCCCTTATTGATTGATCGACCAACGTTCTGATAATCCCTAGAAACTTTTTAGTGACTAATCGCAGGCTTTATCGCCAGCTGATAAACAGGTTTCGTTCGTAGGTCCCCTATGGTGTAATAGTTTTGAGCACTACTTGATAAGATATCTCTAATTCTTCACTTTCAGTGTACTGTAAACGACTTGGAACGAAAAAGGACTCTTCTCTTTTTTTAAGTAATGCAAGCAGCAGCAGTGATGGAGGAAACTAACAACGGTGAGTGATTCTAAATTGAGAAATTACCAACCAATTACTAACCTGAAAACAACCGACAGCAACTACCATCGAGCAGCAGCCCATCGCCCTCATCAATGGCCAAGAGCAGGTGTCCAACGAGCAGCAACCATCATCGCCCACTTCGGTGGCCACGCCCACTAGCACCACTAGCGGCGGCACTGGCAATGCCACGCCCGCCTTCAGCTACGACGACCTGTTCCCGGCTCTGCCGGCCAACACCTCGGCGCCGTCGCAATCCGGAGCTTCCAGCTCGACGCTAGCCCGTGTGACGAGCTCCCAGAAAACGCAGGTAAGATTGGAGAATGAATCCCAGTAGATATATTTAAAGTAGAGCCCTGCATGAATGGATTCAATGAATTATGTTGAATTTTTTGTTGTATTAGAATGAATTAACAGAATTTTGAGTTTAATAGAATTGAATGAATTTTAATTTTGAGTTTAATAGAATTTAATGAATGAATGGCTTGAATTCCGATATAATTCAAACAACAATTTCTTTTGAAGAGGAAAGGGCCATCATTTTGTGATTAAAATGTTTGTAAAAAATGTTCCACTTTTTGTTCTTAAAAGAAGGCAAAAGCTAAATCTGGCAAATTCAAAAAATTTATGAAAATTATTCATTTGTTCATTCCATTCGAAATGAATTAGAAAAACATTCAATTTATTTCACATAGATTTGAATTAAACAAATCAGAAATTTCTTGGTATACTATGATAAAACAAAAATTTAATGATTCACGAAGGCTCTATTATAAACCCTAGTTGTTATAGTTAAAGTAGTTTACCTAAATCAAATTCATACTCTAATATTGCTTACCCAAATTCCAAATCCCATAGGTTTTGCATGTACCCTGCGAGGAGCGCAAGTCCACGGAGTCCGAGAAGTTCGGCGAGGGCGAATCGAAGCGGATTTGCCAGCAGATCACCAAGGAGACGGGAGCCCAGATCGAGATTGTGAGCGGCAAGAACCAATCGCTGACCTTCCTGATCAAGGGCAAGCAGAGCGAGCTGCTCGACGCTCGTCGCAAGATCCTGATGGGCTTCTCGACGCAGGCCAGTCGCCAGGTGACCGTTCCCCGGGAGCACTACCGCGTCATCCTCGGCAAGGGTGGCCAGCGGTTGCGCGAGCTCGAGCGCGTCACCTCCACGCGCATCAACATCCCCAGCCAGGGCGACGAGAGCGAGTTCATCACCATTGCCGGCACCAAGGAGGGTATCGCTCAGGCCGAGCAGGAGATCCGCCAGCTGTCCGCCGAGCAGTACAAGAAGTCGTCGGACCGCACCACGGTGCCCAAGATCTATCATCCCTTCATCGTGGGTCCCTACAGCGAGAACCTCAACAAGCTGCAGGAGGAGACTGGCGCCAAGATCAACGTGCCGCCGCAGCAGGTGCAGAAGGATGAGATCATCATCTCGGGCGAGAAGGACGCCGTCGCGGCGGCCAAGGCCAAGGTGGAGGCCATCTTCAAGGAGATGGAGAAGAAGTGCTCCACCGTTAGTGTGGAGGTGGCCAAGCCGCAGCATCGCTACGTCATCGGCCCCAAGGGCTCCACCATCGCCGAGATCCTGCAGTTGACCGGTGTGTCCGTGGAGATGCCGCCCAACGACTCCACCTGTGAGACGATTACGCTGCGTGGCCCGCAGGTGGCTTTGGGAAATGCCCTGACCGTTGTCTATCAGAAGGCCAACTCGGTCAAGTCGGTGGAGATCAATGCCCCGCACTGGATCCACAAGTACGTGATCGGTCGCAAGGGTGCCAACATGAAGCAGCTGGAGGAGGACTGCCCCAATGTGAACGTGAACTGCCTGGAGGACAAGATCAAGCTGGAGGGCGATCCCGAGAACGTGGACAGGGCTGTCTCCTATCTGACCGAGATCATCAGCAACTACGAGGAGAACTTCACGTTCGAGGTGATGACTGTTAATCCCTCGTACTACAAGCATATCATCGGCAAGGCTGGCGCCAACGTGAACCGCCTGAAGGATGAGCTGAAGGTTAACATCAACATCGAGGAGCGCGAGGGCCAGAACAACATTCGCATCGAGGGACCCAAGGAGGGTGTGCGGCAGGCGCAGCTTGAGTTACAAGAAAAAATCGACAAACTGGAAAACGAAAAATCGAAGGATGTGATCATTGACCGCCGTCTGCATCGTTCCATCATCGGAGCCAAGGGCGAGAAGATTCGCGAGGTGAAGGATCGCTACCGCCAGGTGACGATCACGATACCCACGCCCCAGGAGAACACCGACATCGTGAAGCTGCGCGGCCCCAAGGAGGATGTGGACAAGTGCCACAAGGATCTGCTCAAGCTGGTCAAGGAGATCCAGGAATCGTCGCACATCATCGAGGTGCCCATCTTCAAGCAGTTCCACAAGTTCGTCATCGGCAAGGGTGGCGCCAACATCAAGAAGATCCGCGACGAGACGCAGACCAAGATCGATCTGCCCGCGGAGGGTGATACCAACGAGGTGATCGTCATCACCGGCAAGAAGGAGAACGTGCTGGAGGCCAAGGAGCGCATCCAGAAGATCCAGAACGAGCTCTCCGACATTGTCACCGAGGAGGTGCAGATCCCGCCCAAGTACTACAACTCGATCATCGGCACCGGTGGCAAGCTTATCTCGTCCATTATGGAGGAGTGCGGTGGCGTATCCATCAAGTTCCCCAATAGCGACTCCAAGAGCGATAAGGTATGCGTGGTATACAACACTATTTCGTTTCCTTTATTATTTACGTTAATTTCCAATTCCAGGTAACTATTCGCGGTCCCAAGGACGATGTGGAGAAGGCCAAGGGTCAACTGTTGGAGCTGGCCAACGAGCGGCAGCTGGCTTCTTTCACCGCCGAGGTGCGCGCCAAGCAGCAGCACCACAAGTTCCTGATCGGTAAGAATGGCGCCTCTATCCGCAAGATCCGCGATGCCACTGGTGCGCGCATCATCTTCCCCTCGAACGAGGACACCGACAAGGAGGTGATCACCATCATTGGCAAGGAGGACAGTGTGAAGAAGGCCCGCGAGCAGCTAGAGGCGATCATCAAGGAGTGCGACGAAGTTACCGAGGGTGAGGTGGAGGTCGATCCCAAGCACCACAAGCACTTTGTGGCCAAGCGCGGCTTCATCCTGCACCGCATTTCCGAGGAATGCGGCGGCGTGATGATCTCCTTCCCCCGCGCCGGCACCAATTCCGATAAGGTGACGATCAAGGGCGCCAAGGACTGCATCGAGGCGGCCCGTCAGCGCATCGAGGAGATCGTCGCCGATCTGGAGGCGCAGACCACCATCGAGGTGGTGATTCCTCAGCGTCAGCACCGCACCATTATGGGCGCCCGCGGCTTCAAGGTTCAGCAGGTGACCTCCGAGTTCGATGTGCAGATCAAGTTCCCCGATCGCGATGCCACCGAGCCCGTTGAGGGTCTGACCAACGGAGGCGGTAGCGGCGAGAATGGCGGCGACGAAGGCCAGGAGGGCGGCGAGCAGGAGGCGGAGACCGTGGAGCCGGTGCGTCAGTGCGATGTTATCCGCATCACGGGCAGGATTGAGAAGTGCGAGGCCGCCAAGCAGGCTCTGCTCGATCTCATCCCCATCGAGGAGGAGCTGACGGTGCCTTTCGACCTTCACCGCACCATCATTGGGCCGCGCGGTGCCAATGTGCGCCAGTTCATGTCCAAGCACGATGTGCACGTGGAGCTGCCGCCCAGTGAGCTGAAGTCGGATGTGATCAAGGTCTCCGGCACGCCGGCTCGCGTGGCTGAGGCCCGCGAGGCGCTGGAGAAGATGATCGAGGACTATGAGGCTGATCGGGCCGATCGCGAGCTGCGCTCCTTTGTGCTCCAGGTGGACGTGGACACGGAGTACCACTCGAAGCTCATTGGTCGTCATGGCGCTGTGATTAACAAGCTGCGTGCCGATCACGACGTCAACATTTCGCTGCCCAAGCGGGACGATCCCAATCAGCGCATCATCTCTATTACCGGCTACCAGGCCAAGACGGAGGCGGCGCGCGATGCCATCCTGGAGATTGTGGGCGACCTCCAGACCCTTCATCGCGAGGTCATCGAGATCGATACACGCATCCACTCGCACATCATTGGCCACCGCGGACGCACCATTCGCAAGGTCATCGAGGACTACAAGGTGGGTTTTCAAAATGAGTCTTATTTGCATATTCCAACTTAGCTAGAATACTCTTGCTCTGTAAAAAACTTGTGTTATTAACATGTTAAATGTCAAAGTGTTAAGTTAAAAAAAAAGTTTTTTACACGACGTGATTTTTACACAAAGTGCTATTAACACAATGAGTTTTTAACAATTAAGATATCCTGGCCTAATATTGATTCTTCATTTTCCCTTCGATTCGTTAATGTCCATAAAATGTAATTATACCCGTTACTCGTAGAGTAAAAGGGTATATTGTATTCGTGCAAAAGTATGTAACAGGGAGAAGGAAGCGTTTCCGACCCCATAAAGTATATATATTCTTGATCAGGATCACTAGCCGAGTAAATCTAGCCATGTCCGTCTGTCTGTCCGTCTGTCCGTCTGTCTGTCTGTATGAACGCTGAGATCTCAGAAACTATAAAAGCTAGAAGATTGGCATTTTGCATGCAGATTTTAGGAATTCCTACGCAGCGCAAGTTTGTTTCAAAATGGTGCCACGCCCCCTCTAACGCCCACCATCGCTTATATACGATTTTAAAAATTTTAATATTTTGGAAAAGTAAAAATGCAGTTTTATTGTGTTTATCAATACCTATCGAAATGTAGAAGAAATTTTTCAAATCGGACCATTCGTTAAAAAGTTATGCGTGATCAACGTTTTCTATCTCTATCTCCATCTCCCTCGCACTCCCTTTACCTGAGTAACGGGTATCTGATAGTCGGGGCATCCGACTATAACGTTCCCTCTTGTTTTCATTTGTGTTAAATACACAGTGTGTAAACAACTCGTCGTGTTAATAACGCATTGTGTAAAAAACACAAGTAAGCTGTGTGTGCTAACAATTATTTTACACATTTTAACACTTTTGTTTTTGACACACATGTCAAACACTTTGGTCACACTGTAAAATACAATTTTACATGTTTTTAACATGTGTGTTAAATTCCGAACAAGTTGTAACAAGTTGTTACTTTATCTAGAATTCTATGCTAACAATTTATACTCTTTTTCTACCAGGTGGACATCAAGTTCCCATCTTCCGACGAAGCTCAAAGCAACCCCAATGCCGTGACCATCATTGGCAAGGAGGAGGACGTTGAGAACGCCAAGGAGGTGCTGCTCAGCATGGCCGAGGACTACGAGCGTGACTACTTGGAGAACTTGCCGCCATCGCCGCAGCCGCAGACGGTCGGTGCCTTCCTTTCTGGATCGGGATCTGGATCCGGCGCTGGAGGTGCCAGCGAGAACGGCTTTGTCATTAAGGACGCGCCGTGGGAGAAGCAGAAGCAGGCCAAGAACCTGACTGCGCCCAACACTCAGTCGCAGGAGGACTTCCCGCACTTCGCTGCTGGCGGGGCTCCGGTGGCCACCACGCCCATCACTTCCGTGTGGGGCCCCAAAAACTAAGTGCATCGGGCCGAGTGTCCCGATCGCCAGCAGTAGCAGCAATACAACTACACGTCGGGGTGCGCCGGGGATCGGATCTGGAGATGGAGATGGATGTGGATGTGGAGATGGACCAGGAGCTGGAACTGGATTATATCGGGCAGAGCAGCGGCAGTCGTGCGGACGTCTCTTTAGTCGAAAACTAGTGTCAAAAATAACGGTATAGGTTGTCTCCCAGGAGCTTTTCTACAACGCAATTTGTGCAGGTTAATTGAAAACATGAATGACAAAACAAGAAACTATTTTTGTATGATTTGATACAGGATCAATCAAAGAAACACAAAAACCCCCTACATATATGCTACACACACAACGACTCTTGAACACACGCTCACACACATGAAATTGCATTTATACAACATATAGAATACGAGAATCGAGAATCGAAACAGACAACTGACTCACCGCCCCCCCAGTTCCCAGTTCCGTTCCCCGATGTTTTGGCTAAACCCCCGGCCACTCTATACATACAACACTTAATTGCCAATTTCTTTTTATATAACCATTCTTCATTGCAACACATAATATTCTAATTAGTTGAAGCTCCCTAAAAGTAAGCAGAAAGTTCAGCAAATGGTTTGTTAATTGAATTGAAACTGACTAGCGAAAAACGTTCAAGAACGAAAGTAATTGTAAGCATAAAATGTTAATTATTTACATCTACCCTCTATAGCCCCCCGTTTTGATTATACCATACTCAGATCTTTCGTTTTCGGAATTTCCATTTCCCCCCTCCCCCGTATCCCAATTAAGTGATTATTATGATTTATGCGAAAGTAAATGTTAAATGAACGTTGATTGTATTGTAAAAACGTTTCTTACGTTGCGGGGCTAGAGTGGAAGTGGAGATGTCGATTTATTTGAACAGCAAATATACACCTTACTTATACATTAATTAACTATCTTTTCCGCACGTCTGCTCCTGTTCTCAAAACCCTCCAGCCATGATACCGAACCCCCTAAAACACACACCAACCCTATTCACATTTCAAAATGAGTACCAACATTTTAATTTTGTGCAATCCCCTTGATTTATATTAAATTGTTTTCGACTTATGTTTTCCACTTAACTAACTTCGTATGCGACGCGGTGTGGATTGTCAAAAAAAAAACAAAAAATGATATGGAACTCTTCCAGTACTTTGTACGAGTATCGGGTGTTGGTTTTTCAGTTTTCTAGACTCCTCACCGCGCAATATCAGACAGTTGAAACACAAAGTATGAGAAAAATTTTTAATTTTTTACTATTACTATTCAATAAAAACAAAAAACCATATAAAACCAATAAAAAACGTAAACGAATCGTATCTTTTTTGCCACTTTTTATTTTGTTTCATTTTGGTTTCGTATTTGGATTGCTTCTGTTACGTAAAAAAAAAGTATGATAACACCAAGAATAACAGACCTGATATTGTAAATTTTTAAAAATATACATACATATTTACAACAACTGCATTAGTAATTCTAAGAACGTAGAGAATACAAACGATATAAAATGTATATATTTTCCTATATTAACGGACAAAATCAAATGTACGAGACGAAAGGCCAAATGGCATTTGCTGGCTGCAATCGAGATATTTTCACTCACGATTCGATTTTTTACTATTGTTTCCAAACCAGATATAGCAGATACAACCGTATGTCTTATTTCTTTTGAAATACAAAAGTTTTAAACCGAAACTTTTCTGTTTAAATAAAGGCGCGATCTGGCAGCTCTGGTGGTGGCCGATAGGTTTCTTGACTGGTCGGCAACAAGTAGGGTTGTGGAACTATCGATAGGGGGAAAGATGAGATTTTTGTTTAATTATAAAAATTAAATCCAATTACACATGAAATATTGCATTTGGGCGTGGTATTTATCTGTTTTATGTCGTTCGCTGCCATAAATAGCTGAACTAGTGATGGATCTTTCTACCGAAAGCTCCAATCGATAGTGGCATCTCTCCGATTTGTTAAAGCTGACATCGATAGCTTAGCAAGAGAAACAAAAAAATTATTCTCAACTTAAAATTTTAGCGACAAGTGCGTGAAGTTCGCTTTTAAATCAACTAACAAAATTGCCGAAACCTTCAGGAGACATCGCCGCAATGGAGGACCGTAAGTGTGTGGCAAATGCAGCCAGTGCATCCTTGCAATTTACATGCCGCTGCACATGTTTTCGTGGGATTCTCTTGTTCTTGTGACCTGGTGATTGGGACACCTTCGTACCTTTTGGGGTAATTAGGGATTATTATCGTAGGACGCTGATTCAGCGGCTTTGCAAACAGTCGGGGGGCTAGAATAAACAATGTGTTAACCTTGGAACCTCGGAAATCGGCGGATGAGTCATGTTTCCGATTTGCGTAGGGAGAAAGGCTTTCCAACCGCTCGCAAACTCGTGGGAGTCGTTCGACATGTCGTGGACGCCCATATATATTTGTATTTATATTTATAAGATGGGGAGGTGGATGGCGATTGTGGCATTTGCGACGCTGGTGTAAACATTGCATTTTATTCTGACGCCGATGCATACGTGGCTGCAAGAAGCGCAAGTTCTGGTACTCCTATCATCCAGAAACGCCTCCTCCGACCCGGTTAATCACCATATTGGGGCATCAATTGTTTGGAACCTCAGTTCCCATACCGAACCACTCAATAATTGGTCATTGCTTCCACTTGTTGAGTTTTCGAGATTGGATCGAGCCTGCCACAACAACAGTGACTTATAAACAGCAGCAACTTGCGCAAAACCAGACCTAACTCACATACATATTTGTAGGCCCTATCAATGTGGCACAGTTGCTTTGTGCTCGTACAGTGGGGGAAACTGGCAAAATTCAGAGAATAATTATCCCAACTGGTAATTACTATTTAGCAAGAGGCTTAAATTATAATTTTGCTTAATTATAAAGACAAGTTAAATATTGGTTTAGGAAATGTTCTTAAATTCTTAAACAAAATGTAAAGCTTTCTGTCCTAATTCTTAAAAAAATTAAAATAGACGAAAAAACTGGTAGAAATATGGAAAATACATTTCTACTGGTTATTAGGATTTAGCAAGAAGATAAAATTATAGTCTATTATTTTCTTTTTTTTGGCTCAAACAAACCATCGCAGTTATGTACAGTAGTCATTGGCTAAAACATACAGAGAAAGGTTTTAATAAATACTTTTTTACTTACTGCTTGTGATTATTTATTATTAAGATTATTCAGAAACTTGAAAGCATAATTCCATATGAGTTAATAGTTAGTTATTCAGCAAAAAAAAACAAAAAATAACGTTAGAACTGCGATGACTGAGGTTTGACTAATAAAAAGTCCTATACGCATATGTATATTTAGTAAATATTTTGTGAAAAACGATACTAAATTAATGAGTAAATGCTTAACAATCCCAAAAAATATATTTTATTTTTTCCAAAATGAAAGATTTTTAATTTTAATGAATCCATAACATTTTTTTTATAAAACTTTTCTATATTACAATTTTTTGAAGTATTTAAGTATTAGGTAATATTAGAAATGCCATATTTTCGGAGTTCAACCCTTGATTTCAAACGTCAAACGCTTCGCCCAATAGATTTGATAAAATAATAATTGTGGCTGCCACTAATTGGATACTTATCTTTAGTCCGTTATCAATTTATTCCGAAAATCACTAACATTTTATAAAAGTACGGCGTCGGAAAGATAAAATGTCAGTATCTACGGATTTGATAATGTATTCCAAGGTCGAGGACCTTAAAACGGCTATAGATTTGTTTAGAACCCGAGCCCCTTAATCAATATTTACTGTAGTCTTGGTAGTTGCTGCTGCTGTCTGTTGCTGCCCCTTTGGTTTCTTTCGCTCTTTTCTGTGGCGTTTCTCGTCTTTCTTTCGTGCTGACACGAATCATCAGCAAGCGGAGCCAAGCAGCCAGTCCACATCTACCTATTTCTAAGCCGAGATCGAGTCAGTTGGCTTTTAGCTGTAGGAGAGCGTGGAAGCAGGCCAGAATCGAAAACGAAACCGAAAGGCCAGAAACCAAAAACCAGCTGCGATCGCATGGGGAGGGGAATACATATGTGGATCTCGGAGGGGCCAGAACAGAAAGCTCAGCAAATAACCACCGAAGTGGCTGAAAGCAGGGCCAAGAAAATGAGCTCGAAGCTGACCGTGGAAACGTGATACCCCACGCTTAGGATTGCTCCTCCTGCGCGTCAGCTGCCACGTTCAAAAATAGAAAGTTGCTGCCAAAGATGAAAGAGACCGCCGCCATTGCCACAGAATGAGCGAATCGGAACCCAATAGCCTGGAGTTCATTGAGGACTCCTACCTGCCAGGCATCGATGATCTCACCAGCACACCTTCCCTGGATCCGGAAGCCACCGATGCCGTCTTGGATTGGTACGCAGATGGCCAGGAGGAGGAGAGTGAGGCCGAGCTCTATCTGCGTAATTTGACTCTCGATCAGATCTTCTACGATGTGGACTCGGACTATACGAACAGCCTGGAACTGCAGGCCGTGGAGGCGGAGTTCATTGGCGCCAAGTTGGCCAACCAGGCACCCTCCTCCTCGATGGCCAAGCGCTTCCGGCTAAAGTTCTTTGCCAAGCGAAGCATGCGCGACGTTAAGGTCACGTTCATAGACTTCTCCAAGCCGTATCTGGCCAAAATATCGAACAGTGATAACTACAAGAGATTTCTCAATATTGGGCAAAGAAGTAGAGGTACCAGTTTGGGGTTTTGGGGCTTTGTTCTGGGTCTTTCACACTTTCCCTCCCCATTTTTACCATGACTAACCCGACTAACTTTTCTGTCTTTCTCTTTTCTTTGGCTGCCTTTCGCCTCTCGACAGTTTGTGAGTATTAACCCAAGCCCAGAACTAACCAATTAACCAACTCATGTCTTTGCAATTTGAAAACCGTACATAAACAAACTCTCAGCCTATGACAAAGTCTTTGAGGAGGTTGCTTTCAAAGGAGGTACATAAACACTGCCCGCAGACAACATTGAAATTAAGCTACAGCCTCCCCTTTCAACGCACCCGATTTACTATTTCTTTTGATTGATTTAGAGATTTAATGGTTTCTCTTTTCGTGGCCAGATAATACAGCCAACCTGTCGGAGCCAGCATCTCCAGCAGCTTCTGTGGCATCCGCAGAAATTGCCGCCGAGTTCGCTGCGCTTTCCGTGGAGGAGAAGGAGCAGCGTCGTGCTGAATGGAGTCAGGTAAGAGTTACGTTTTTGATGAAGATCCTTTTACCTAATCATATCTGTATTTTAGGAGCTCGCCCGCGTTGAGGAGGAGATTAACACGCTGCGCACCGTTCTCGCCTCGAAGACGCGCCATGCCTCCGATCTCAAGCGCAAGCTGGGCATCACCGTCTGGAAGGAGGTGACGGACGACATGAACCAGGGCATCAAGAACCTCAAGGAAACCACTGTGTAAGTTTGTGCTGAGGGTGCAGTTCAGGGCATTAACCTACTAGCCAGTTTTAATTTCTAACCATGCTTTTTGTTTCGAACTCATGTTAAAACGCTGAAATATCTATTTAGTTACCAATCGGTGGAGCAGAGCGTGGGCACGTTTACTAAAGCCGTGCACGAGGCACCCCTGTAAGTAACTGGGTTGAGGATGCCTCTTTTTATTCGGTGGAATATTCCCGGAGTCCCCGGACTAACACATAACACAATAACCTACTCTCGCCTGTTTGAAACTAAAAGCACATTTGTTGTTTGCCCACTTTTTGTACTAAAAACAACTGCCTAGATGAGTGACTAATGCTGGGATTGCTTTCATTCTCCCCTAGATACCAACGCACGGAGTCTGTGCTCAAGTCCACGGGCGAGAAGACCGCCTCGGTGTTTGGCAGCATCACCAGTGGCATTTCGTCGAAACTGTCGCAAATGAAAAACTCCGAGTCGATGCGTTCTATCGAGGCTTCGGTGGGCTCTGCCTACGAGAACGTTAAAGTAAGCTATGAACACAACAATTTTATGTGCCAATCTCATGCGGTAACTACTATTTTATTATATATCTGTCTTTACACATCTCTTACTCTCATACTGTTGCGATTCTGTTTCTGTTTGGTTCCCGTCTAACCGTTTGACACTAACCTCCACACTTGCTCACCACCACCCACTACTCTAAACTCACTCTGAATTGGGATCCTTCGGTTGATTTGCTTGCTTACACAACGTTACTCTATGCGACAATGCTGCTGCGGCATCTCTACTACAATCTCTTCGGTTTTCTGTTCCATTGTAGACCAAGGTGACATCCCGTTCGGGCTCGGTATCCAGTTTTCCAGACGCCTTGGACGAGAACAACACATCCTCGGGCCTGAACTCACCCACAGACTCACTTACTAAATAGATTTCGGGACGAATCCGAAGCTAAGCGCGTCGATAAAGTGGAGAGATCTATACTACACACAAAACAGACCCACGCACCCACTCTAATAACTTATTAAACTAATGCGAATTGTCGTGTCTGCGCACTAACAACAGGATCAGAATTTAATTACCCACAGTTCATATGCGTGTGTAGTCGTTACGGTTATATATAACTTGAATTAACTAAAAATTGTGCGTCATATTTGGCCAAAGGGAGCACATATTGTATGCATCTAATTGTATTTGCCTGTGAGACACCATCGAACTGCATGATTATGGTAAACTTTAAGCCGATGAGCGTAGATCGGAGGGCTTGGCTGCATTCATTTATTTAACTTTCAATCTAAGTGTAAATTTAGAGACTTAACCATTTTGGGTGTCCACCAGTTGTCATTCCCAGATGTTTCCAATATTTAGTAAAACAAAAATTTTAGCAAATCGAGCATTGCAGTTAAAGTACCTATATATACAATTGTTTTACACTTTTATTTCTTCTCTAGGCGTTCAGTTCCTTGGTTAGATGGCGTTCCCGATCCTGATAGAAAGCCAATTCCAAATTTACTTAGAATTCTATACTTGAATTATGATCAGAGCTTGCGTGCATAATAATAAAAATTGGTAATTTTAAGAGGGTAGAACCCTTAATGCTAAAGAGAGAGGAATCGCACCCGATTTGTTGCTAATGCTGAATTGCTATATGTGTATAAACCTTTGAATAAATGCAAAATTTTTTGCCCCATAAAAACAAGGACTATGTTATTTATTTTTTAGATTGGGAATATATATTTTAGCTATACAAAATAATTTTAAATCTAATGTTAAAAAATATATTTCTTTACCAACAGATTTTTAAAAATAATTAAAGTAATTTCAAAAATCCCGCCATAACCTCTTTCAAGCTGACAACCCTGTCAAAATCCAGGGATGAACGTCAAGCAGCTGTTTGATTTGACAGGGTGGCAACGCTCTTACATCTTCCTCAGATTTTTTCTTCGGCCCATAAGAAAATCTTTGAAAATGACGAATTTTAAATGAAAACAGCGATCAAATAGAACGCAACGTGATGCCGGAGACCTAATAAACCACTCCGAAATAAAGTGCAATTAAATAACATAGTTTTATACGACGTAAACGGGCTGGCGAGCCGCAGGAACACCCCCTCCGCCACCCACCAGCAGCATTGTTCTAAATGCCGAAAAGTTTTTTACTCATTAAGCGAAAGCATTTGTGTGCCTAGTTAGTTAATTAATCACAGCCGAAAGATGAACTTCACGTATGTGTTCGTACTCATTTGGCTGGCCTTCCTCATTAGCAGCGGAGTGCTGCTCTTCTCGCGGGGATTCCTATTGGCCCGGGTGTCCAAAACGGAGACGAGCACCTGCCGCAGGTTGTCCACGGATCCGAATGCTGTAAGTTGGAAGCTAGGAAGAAACCAATAGATAACTAATCCCATACCCTTAAACAGGAATACGTGCTCACCGATGAGGTGGTGAACGAGATCTTCAAGGATGTCAACGCCTCCTCCAATCTCTGTCTTCCGCAAAAGTCCAAGGTCATTGTCCTGGTTGTGGACGCTTTGAAATACGAGTTTGGCCTGTACAAGGAGCACGTCACGGAGCCCCTGCCCTATGAAAACAAACTGTCGGTGCTGCAGGAGCTGCTGCAGCAGAGTCCCGACCACGCCCGCCTCATGAGATTCCGGGCGGATCCGCCCACCACCACGTTGCAGCGCTTGAAAGGATTGACCACCGGCAGCCTGCCCACCTTCATCGACATTGGCTCGAACTTTGCCTCGCCGGAGATCAACGAGGACAATGTCATTGATCAGATGGTCAAGAGCGATCTGCCGCTGGTCTTCCTGGGCGACAGCACCTGGACGGATCTGTATCCGCGGCGCTTCAAGCGATCCTACTCCTATCCCAGCTTCGATATATTCGATCTGGACAGCGTGGACAATCAGATACTGAAGCATCTGCCCAAGGAGCTGGCCAGCGATGATTGGCAGGTGCTGGTGGCCCACTTCCTGGGCGTGGATCACTGCGGCCACAAGCATGGACCCATGCACGAGGAGATGGCGCGCAAGCTGGGCGAGATGAACGAGGTGATAAGGTGGGTTATATTTATATTAATTGCTAGGATCAGAAATTAAATCTATTTATCACTTAGATCCGTGGTGGCGGCCATGGACAACGAGACCACTCTGCTGGTGATGGGCGACCATGGCATGACGGCATCCGGCGATCATGGCGGCGACACCGATGACGAAACCAATGCCCTGCTGTTTGCCTACTCCAAGCAGCACAGATTCTACGGCAATGATTCGGGCTCAGATAGCGAAATGCTGCAGCAGGTGAGATAAGATAAAGACAGGCGGTAGTCACGTCACGGCTGATAAGCAACGATATTTGCTTTCCAGATTGATCTGGTCCCCACGCTGGCCACCATACTAGGCGTCCCGATACCCTACTCCAATCTGGGCCTGGTCAACTTTAACATTGTGCCCGATCTGCAAGTGCCGCATTTGAACAAGTTCCAGACTCTGCTGCTGCACTCCTGGCAGAATGCCCAGCAGATCTATCGATACTTCTTCCAGTACGCCTTGGAGAACAAGCGCACCTTCAATGTGGACCAGATGGACCAACTGGAGACGGAATTCATACTGCTCAGCCACCGAGTGCAGACGGTTTACAACGAGGTGGCCTACAAGTCCTTTGTCAGGGATCTGAATGCCAATCTGCGCGACATTCTGGGCACCTGCCGCGAGATCTGGGTGAGGTTCGATCCCACACAGATGTCGCAGGGACTGCTCTTCAGCTTCCTGCCGCTGTTCTTCATCTTCCTGCTGGTGAACAACTCGCGGCCAGCAGACTATATGCACATTTTCAAGGCCAAGGAGGTCTTCTACACATACCTCATCAATTTGGCCGCCGGAGTTTTTGGCTATCGCTACTTTAAGACGTTCTCTTTTAAGACAGAGGAGCATGGAGTGATCTTCTTCACGGCCTTGTCCAGTGCTGCTATCCTGGCCTTCCATACGCTGCGCCACTGGACCAACATTGCCACCAATTGGTCAGCGGTCAAGCGTTTCGGAGACATGCCCACGCGGCTGCTGCTCTTCGCCTCCGTGGGAGTGTTCTTCTCCAATAGCTTCGTCATTCAAGAGGCCAAGATCTTGTCGTACCTTTTGGCGGCAGCCATTCTGCTGCTCTCCCACGAACTTTTGCGGCTAAGTGCTCGCTTGGATTTCAGGACAAAGTTCAAGGCCTCCCAGTTCCTACGCTCCACGGCCCTGAGACTGATCCTGGCCAGCTTTTTGGCTATATGCTTAATACGCTTTGCCTACACACTATTCCGATGCCGCGAGGAGCAGGGCAATTGCTCGGACTTTGCCAACAGCGGCGGAGCAGGATTCTCGCTCAAGAAGCCGGGAACGGGCAAGACCTACATCCTAGCCGTTGTGGTGCTCGTAGTTTACACCACCCTCACCCGGTTATATCTGAGATCGTGCGGCAATCTGACTGGTAACTCGCCCAACGTCTTGCTGGCTCGCTATGGACCTACGGTGGCCTCGATTTGCGCCGGCGGTCATGTCTTGCTGGCCAATAGCTCCATTAAGAACATCCAGCGCACCCACATCGATGCCATGGCTCTGGTTATCTACGGTCTGCTGTTGCTGCAGATTATAGTGGTTTCCTGGGCGCCGCTGATGACTTTTGTGCTGCCTCCCAGGAATTCGCATACTGTAACCATCAACGGAACCGAGAGCATTGTGCCGGAGATCTTCAAGAAGATGAAACGCATGTACGAAGGCGATGACGACGAGCGACGTAATCAGATACCGGTGGTGTATGGATTGGCTACCGTTTACTCCTCCATTGTCATTGCTTTTGGCGTGTTTCTGGCTCTGGTGATGATTGTTCTCCTGGAACCGCGTGCCTCCATCGGTTTGGTTGTTTGCGTGGCCGTAGGAGCTATTTTGCTGAGTGTTCACGGTATATTGCGTTACCGAACAGCTACTAGTTTTGGTAAGTGATTTGGAAATATCTTAAAATGTGTAACTAATGCAGACATTTCAGAGAGCTGCATCCAGCCCACTTTTACGGCCCTGGTTGGCTGGTTCCTGCTGGCCCATTTCTGCTTCTTTGCCACCTCGCATCAGACGACGCTGTCGCAGATTGAGTGGCGTGCCGCCTTCGTCGGTCGCACCACTGGCATTGGACAGTCGAATCTAATATCCGGCGCCCTGGTCATTCTGAACACCTTTTGCGGACCCATTTTCTTCTTCTGCATGTACTCTCTGCTAAATACGGAGACCTTTTCGCTGTTCGCCTTGTTCCCCAACCTCATCCGGAGTTGCAGGAGTGGTGGCAAGGCAGATGCGACCACTTCCATGTCGGATTTGGCCAACGAGGCGGTTGGCTTCGATATGACGAGGGGCGAACTGACGTTGTACGAGTACGAGGATGTTTTCCTGGGAGCCGGGTTCAAGCTGGCCACCCAGTTCTTCATGTTGCAGGGACTCAAGGTAAGCGACTACATTAAATCCAAAGTAGAGCCCTGCATGAATGGATTCAATGAATTATTTTGAATTTTTTTTTTTTATATGAATGAATTAATTTGAATTTTGAGTTTAAAAGAATTGAATGAATTTGAATTTTGAGTTTAATAGAATTGAATGAATGAATGGCATGAAGTCCGAAATAATTCAAACGACAATTTCTTTTGAAGAAGAAAGGGCTATCATTTTGTAATTAAATCTGCATGAATTTTATATTCTAAGCAGTTTACATTGATTTGTTAAAAATTGTTTACTTTTTGTTCTCAAAGAAATCACAAAAAAATCTGGCAAATTCAAAAAAATTTATAAAAATTATTTATTCAATTCGAAATGATTAAGAAAAACATTAAATTTATTTCACATAGAATTGAATTAAACAAATCAAAAGTTTCATATAACAAAAATTGAATGATTCACGCTGGGCTCTAATCCAAAGACGTTTTACTAATTAACTATTGCATTTTAGATTTTCTGCGCCATGATGGCCTGCACCATCCACTGCCGTCACCTGATGGTTTGGAAGATCTTTGCGCCGCGCTTCATCTACGAGGCTTTGGCCACTTTCGTCAGCCTGCCCGCCTTGATTGTGGGCTATCTTCTGGTGCTCCGCATCCACCGCGCTGTGGACACCCTCATCAAGCGCATCAACAAGACCAAGGTCCACTAGTCGTCTCAGCCCAAAATACAACTATTTATTTAGGCCTTAATAAACACAAGAAATAAGAAAGTTCAACTCGGTTTTTGGTGGTCTTGTAGTCGTAATCTTATTTTTTTTTTAGCTTAGAGGTAGAGTTAAAATTATCGGTTCACAATTTCTCCAAAAAGACACAAAAACGTCACATGATATCGCGGATCCATGGATTTACATAGTTTCTAGTGTTATGGCTTACAAAATTAACACGAGCAAACATGACAAGAAAATTAAGTACGGGTGGGGCTCTCGACCTCCGATTTCGGTTGCGTTTACACTACAAACTATATAGACTCGACACAAACGCTTCTCGTTCGCGGTTCCTTCATCCTCCGGGGGCTAAGTACGCAAATAAGTAACAGGGTGTGTGGGTGTTTGGTGTGTGTATCGGGGATTGACCGGGGTATAAATCAGAGCACTAACAGTTTTTAAGTGTTTTTTTTGTACATTTTGTTGCCAGGTCATTGGTTTGTTTGTTTTTCTTATAACTTGCTTCTGCCGTGTAATTGCGTGTGCAAAAGAGATTCAGGGACAGTTCAGAAGCCTACTGACCATTGAGGAGCAAAGGCGTGCTCGAGACTCCGTTAGCGGCGCCCTTAACTACAAAATCAAAAGAGAAACACAGTCAGGCGGAAATCAAAATTTCGGGGATCCAGCAAGGGGTGCCGTAGATAAATTTGAAATTTGGAAATGGAAAGTAAGTGAAATGGGGGTGGCATGCGCATGCAGGAGCTACGAAAGATAGAGGCTTATGGTATGTACAGTAGTGAAAGTTCAAGCTTTTGGTTCTATATTCTTTGGCTATGCATAATGTTGACTCCTGATCATCTAGTCGCTGTTTTCGTCATAGGGATGATACTGCTTGGGCGGCTCTGGCAGCTGCTCGTCCTGCTTACCGTGCGTCGCCGATCGGCAGAACTTCTTGGTGGTGCTCCAGTCCTCCTTAAGGGACAGATTAAACATGGAGTAGTCCGGATCGCCGGTCACCTCCTTGACAATATTCAGGAACTTGGGCATGCAGTTCTTCAGGGCATCGCCAGTGAGCGATGAATACGTTTCCAGCAGCACCAGTCCCTTGCAGCTGCAGAATTTGAAACGATTGTTATTGGAAAGGCTCTCAATTTAGGTGATAACTAAACGCACCGTGGGTGGCCTGGCTCCTTGTAAATGTCCAGCTGGAAATATTGATTGTTGATCAGGAAGCAGCGACGCTTCTTGTAGATGGTGAAGTGGGCATCGTCGCGCTGGGCCAGCAGGTTCATGTAGTCGCGATGCGTCAGCTGGGTCTTCACCTCGATGCGGGCCTGCCCGTGGACATTGGGACGCCGCTGCGTGTGGATGTAGCTCCAGTGGTTCTTCTGGCCGCGCTTGCGAAGGCGGGCCTGCACCTTGGGTCCGGCGGATTGCAGGTAATGGTGCACCACATCGAAGTCCTGGAAGGGCGGAAACTCGCTGTCTGGCGGCAGAAGGGCAACTGCAAAAGAAAATAGGTTCTTAGAAGGGATTGTGCTTGTTATGTTATGAAAGAAAGTTTACGTACCCAAATATTTCAGCTTGCGCGATGTGGCCTGCAAACGATCGCCTATGTCGATGCCCACCTTCTGGCACACTGACTCAATCATGCGGTTCATTTTGGCCTCAAAGTTGGTGGAGTTGTCGATCACATCGAAGTAGGGATGACCGACCCAGGCAGCCGCCGACTTGTAGTCCAGTTCCCTGGCCAAATCAACGCCTTCGGAACGGCAGGCATGGTCCTGTAATGAACAATTAAAGGGTTAGTTCATATTATTTTCGAATTTGCAATCTTAGCCCATTCTAGAAAGCCACTAGCTATAGTTTGAAATACAGCTGCCACAGTACCTAATCGTTTTCTATTAAAACTTTTTCACATTAAGGTAATTTCATTTAATAGGGACTTTTTCTACACAATAACTCACACATTTAAGTTAAAATGTCTTGATAATGAAATGTTTTGCTATAATATAGATTCATTTTAATGAGGTAATTTACAAATAGATACAACATAAAATTCTTCTAAAAATTAATAAATGAATAAAATTAAAAAAGGGGGTCGAAAGCCACATTATTTATAAAGGTTTCTTTAAAAATTAAGTAAACCATAAAATTCAAAATATAATGATGGATTGGATTTTTAATTTTCGGAACCAAATGTGGCAACCGATGCTAGAAGTGCAGCCATTCGTGGATACCTGATAGTGGCGCTTTCTGTTCTACCGTTTTCGGGCGATTTATTTGTGTGGACAAGAGAATTGGTCAAGTGAATTCGGTACTGCCGACCAATGGCCTGCAACTCACCTCTGTGGAGTAAAAGTCCTCGGCGCCGTTGGCCGCGGAGACCAAGTGAAGGATCTGGTTATATCGATTGTCGCGCATCTCCACGGGATTCCACTTGTTGCCAGCCATCATCTTCTCCCATTTATCCTTTGATATGTCTGGAAAAGAAGGATATGGATATGTTATTCCTGTAACTTAAGTGGAATATTATAAAATACTCACATGCACTGGCATCCATAACGCCGCGATCGCAGATTATCAGACAGTTGCGGGTGCTCGAGTTGCCGAGCTCAAAGTAGGTGTTCTCGATTTGCACCATGGTGCGGATCAGATTCTCCTGGAACTTGTAGGCTGCACGGGGAAGGAGGAAGGAGACTTTACTCTTTGGACTCTCGACGCTTATTTACAATCGAAACAAATAGAAATCGAAATACAATTGCAAGCAAATTCGAATCGAAGGGAATATAACACTGTGGCATCGAATCGCAAAAGAATTAATTGACTGGGCGGTTCTGATTCAAGTGTGATGACAGTGCTTGATGGACGATGGCCAGTATCCAGTGGCTGAGTTCAGCGATGTCGGGTTGAAGCGATGAAACCTAATCTGAATCTGAACTTGAGTGGATGGAGTGGTAAGGCGAGATCACAAATATAATTCAAAAGTTCAATCAACTTGTTGTCAACCGATGTGAATAGTACTTTTTCCCCCAAGTAAACAGTTTCTAATCAGCTGCGGGTTAAAGAGTACTCAGCATTATTCGTCTCATCCAGATGTTACTGTCTGAATGGAGGTTCGGAACATATGCATTGTATTTTTTGTTCGCTCCCTCACTTTCAATTAAATTTCAATGGTGATACTAATTTATAAAGCGGTCGAAAGCAGTTGAAGTCTGGTTATTTTTAGTAATCTGCTGCTCAGGAAAAACAACAACGAAACGTAAATAATATACTACTTTTTATACACAAGCCCAAATAAATTTTAAGCATTTTAATACCTTTCTTATAATTTTAAAAAGAAATGCAAAATATGTGACAAATTAATCAAATGACAAATTAAATCCTAAAATTCTGTTAAATTCTTAGAGCAAAATCATATTTTAAGCAAATAGTTTTTGGCAATCATTTGTATTTTGTGCATTATTTTAGATTTAAACGATTTGAAAAGTACAAAAATTCAGAATCGAAAATTATTTTTATGCCAGATGAATTCGGAAAATGTTCTGACGGAAGATTTTCTTTTCAATGAATGTGCTTTATTTTAGACTTGTAAATTTCTGTATTAATTCAAAATTGTTTCTAGGAAGTTGTTTTGAAAAATATTCAATGGCCTTGCCGCCCGAACTAGCCTATTATGTGTCAGCAATCCAAAGCAGTTGAAAAAAGTAAATAAACAGTAATCGCTGATTGCGTCACAGCCTCAGCTGGTTTAAGTGGCGATGGGGGGGATTTTTTTCCCAGAGACAGGGAGTCACCGGCTGTATTATAGCGATAAGCTATTTCATCAGCCCACTCTTTCTAATACAGTCGAAATTCTGAACCTGGAACATTCCTTGGAACTTTTTTGTTCAATATCCCAATTCTTTCACTTCCCTAAAAATCTAAATATAATTCTTAAAATAAAAATAAGATAAATTAAACATAAATAGATTACTAAAACTCAAAACCCTTTTTAGAAGTAATAATTTAGGTGTTCCAGTTACTGAAGTTCCACTGTGGTTGCATTGCATTTTTTAGATAGATGAAATAAGCTGGTTGATTAGGAGGCAAAGTCAGGTGCTTTTGGGGGAGCGACGCAACAACACTTGTTGCGCTTTTTGGTCGCGTGCAAAATAAAAAGTTTTCTGCCCAACGAGCTGCCTTTGTTTACGCATTAGTATGTAGTTGTTGCTGCTGCTTTTTATTGGTTCATGTGCGATGCAATTGCATTGAACTTGACTCGGTGCATCGGGTGACAGGTGAAATCAATCAATTTGTGGGACGCTATTCGCTATTGTTTACTGCTGCTGCTCTCTGTTTTGTTTCGGTTTCTGAGTTTGTTCTTTTGCCCTGCCAATTCTAATTCAATTAGCAACGATGATGCAAGAGAAAATAATGAAAAAAAGCCTCAAGATGTATGTAAGCCCCTAGTGTACGCGTATTTGCAATTTCACCAGCTATTGCGCATCAGGGAATGGAAACCTATACACAGAAAGAATTTAATTAAAGAATTTTGATACCCCTGATAAGCCGGTAGAAACTAATTTTAATCTGGCAAGAAAAAACCAAAACCTTGACATCAAAATAATATGTATTTATGAAGCATCCTTTTTGGTCAATTATGATTTGTTATATTATATATTCCTGATTTTTTTTTAGCTGATATTTATAGCACCCATAATAATAATCCTAGACAACATTTTAAATAATTCGGTTTTTTTACCATACAATTTTAATAACTCTTTCAACAAAATATAAAATCTCTACCAAAAACCACAATATTCTTCTTGTGTACTAAATATCTGGATGATTGTTTTAAAGCGGACGTGTGTGTTAATTTTGATTGTGTGTTCTGATTGCCCAGCCAACCTTTAATGGACTCTCGAGATAATAAAAATGTATGCAGATTAGGAGGTTCTTAGCCACATACATAATTAGTCAAGTTAATTTACATAATGCCAGAGAAACGGGTTGTCTAATGAAGAAGTTGGATAGGTATTTACCGCAAGAAAAAAAGCGAAATGAAGGGCGAATTTTAGCAGGGGTAGCAAATCAACAGGCAAAAAACAAAATCGTTTAGCAATCAATTTCGGGAAATCAATCGAGCAGAGAGGACCACCAACCAAAGCGAGTGACAGACAGTAAGCGATAACAAGTTCAAACGAGAATTCTTGGCAAGACTTGCGACAAGCCCGCCCCTCAGACCCGCCCCTCTCCTAATATATTATCTATCAAATGTTCCTATACATACATATGTTTTTGTATAACTATCACACACTTGCATATACATACAATTGCGGTTGAAATATCTGTTCTATTAGCATGTTATACTACATTCAAAAATATATATTTTTCAGAGAAGTCATTTTTCAAAATTATACCTCATTTAATATTTATATTAAAAACAAAAATCCTCACAATAAAAATGATGACTATTATAACCGCTAAATATATTTAACACTAACGTATTATTTAAAGCAATTATACAATTTAACAATAATAATAATAATATCAATGGTTTTTTCCACAAGAGATATTAGTAAAGTTCCTATCGTTTTAATGCTAATAAAATTGTTCCATATTTTTGACCCCAACTGTATAAATCGCAACACTACAAAAGTAATTGAATGGAGCGCATTTAGCGACCAACTGCGAAGAGAGAGTAAACAATAGTCTGGGGGGGTTCTATTGGCGCTCGTGGGGCGCAACAGGGGCGTCGAAAAGGGGGCGCGTTTTGGGTGGGAAGCGGATGTCGAACTCGCGTCAGCAGGCACGTGATGCGGTGAAACATTTCACATTCTTTGCCTATAATACACACATTTAATTAGTCAGTCAGAAGACCAGCATATAGAACGAATACTAAAGCTCGGTCACCCCCACAGAAATAAATAATGCCGAAATGAAAACGAAAATTGCTCTCTGCTGGGAAATTGCCATGTGGCCATGGCTGACTGACTGGCCAACAATCGCCGAAAGTCTATTTGGCATACACAGTGGGAATTGCTTTAAACATGCCACGAAATTTAAGGAATTTTTAAAATAAAAAATAAAATAATTTTTCCAGTCATAATACAAAATGCAAAATACACATAAAAGTAGGTAAAAAAGATTAAAAAATGTGTTTTTAAAAGATATAAAATATAATCCCTGTAACTTTTGACTGAGTATTACTGTCTGCATAAGCAAAATAAGTATATGCCAAGGTAATTAAAGTCTTAAGCAATCCCCAAAGAAAATAAATTCAACAGCGATTTTTGCAACGTCTCAACAATCCAGACTTTTGGGAGTGGGTGCTCGGATATCAGACCTCCTCAGCACACACACGTGTTGCTCGGCACAAACCCCACAGACCACTAGGATACACAGATATATAGATATAGATAGATATACCCACTCTTGTCTTTGCCTATGTGGCGGCTAAATTTAAATGGCCCATTTAAATTGGCTGAAATGGCAGCGACTAAACGAATTGCAGAGGCTTGGCGTGAAATATTATTATTGAAATGAGCAGATACATATCTGTTAGGTAGAGACACATTGTACAGATCGTGTGTTAGTGGACACAAGTGTTATGGGAACGCACATAAATCATAGAACGAAGCCAGAACAAACAGAAATACACATAATATATAAATGGGGGTTAAAAGAGAGCAGACTGGATTGTCTGTTAAATGTCAAGTCATCCGGGGGACAAACACAATACGGGACAGGTCTGCTGTTCAAGACTTTATCCGATAAAAAATGTATTAGGAAAGCAGCTCAAGGACGCACAGGTAGACGGGACTTGGACTTGGCATGGGTAACTTGGTTATATCGCTGGGCAGTTGCAAAACGAGGATAGAACAACCGATCTGTGGCTCTCCGACGGCTCACCACATGGCACTCACCTTCGCTGCCATTGGGCCGGGATGCAGCCTTGGCCAAGCAGCGCGGACAGGATGCGGTTAGGTCGATGAGACTGTGCTCCGGAGCGGCGAAGGGCAGATCTTTGTAAACGAACGTGGTTGGCGTGGGCGGGTCTGTGAGTGTGGGTGGCGATTTGTTTTGTGTGGGTATTAGATTAGCCCCTATATATATATATATAGATTGATTCCCCCGTCCGGTCGTGACTCATAAAGGCTTTAATTGTCCTGCTTGCAAATGCCATTATTCATAAAGGCTTTTGTGGGGAATGGCGACTAATCGGCAGACATGTGATCACAGACTTCGCTACTTTCTATATCTTATCTGATAGCGCTTTCGGCAATTTAGATATTTCGAACGGGCCTCCGCCCCCCGGCAAACCCGTCAACCCCGTTGGCAAATCCATTAATAACCATAATTGACAAATTGCTTGCCAAGTTAAAAGGAAGACTGCTAGCGAAATGACCTCGAGTCACGCAATCAGGATATCGAGTGGGAATTCGAATCGTGTCCCAAGGAATTACGTAAGTTTCATTGAAGACGTGACTTTCTTGGGGGCCTTCTGGCTATATACTCAGATATAGACTAGATATACTCGTACTATCTATAGTATGGCGGCTGTCGCACTTGCTTGATTTTAAAAATACCCCTAGCATATATTATATGTACGTTTAGTATAGGGATTCTTTGTGTTGGTCGCTCTCGCTTGCAAAGTAAATATTTTGATTTATTTTCGTTGTTTCGAGAAACCGCCGTGTCGAACTTGACAGTGCTCGGAAAATGTGATATTTGGTCTCGGAAAATGCTTGCAATGTAAGACTCCTCTCCTCTGCTCCGTCAACTACCAAGTATCTTTGGTCTCCCGTTCGATGGCACCGCCTGTACTTACCCTCTTTCTCGGTCAGATCGGAGAACTTCACGCCGCCACTAGATATTCGGATGTCGGGGGAGAAACAGAGAGAAACACAAGCGGGGATTAGCATCTATCCATAAAAGCCTACTTGTATTCACTAGATAGAGTATTTCAGAGTTCAAGATTCAAGATTCAAGAGCATCGAGAATGGATCTCGAATCGAGTTAAGTATTTATCGCAAGGGTGATCATCGTCTCAGGTAGAAGACGAGCGGCAGGCAAAGCTACTTGGTCCGATCTCAGGTGGCGGACTCCTGAGCGGCTCCTTTCGCCTTGATAGCCATGCTTTTATTTTGATTTACTTTACTTTTTTTTTGAGTGTAAGAGTGTGTGGAGAGAGAATTTACCTGAGTAAAACAGTGGCCGTTTCAGGCACGCGGAATACCTGAAAATATTTAACATGCTCATTGCTTTGTTTCGAGTTTTCGGGACAATAGAATTGTAATGAGGGAGTATCTAAAGGTAATCCCGCTACCGCCATGGCTCTCTTCATTCTCCTCTACTTACAGAGCTGCCCGCGGCCCAAAGCAATCGCTAATTCGCCTAAGTCTAGGATCTAGGCAGTCGAATCCCTCCCCAAATCGAACATAATGAAAACACCCACGACACTCACCTTCCATCCAAGGTTCTCGAAGAAGGTGCACAACCGGGACTGTCCCGTCGTCTTGCCGCCGCAGGGCCCTGAAAATGCATAATGTATTCGTTAATTTCATTTGTTTATTGGCAAATGGGCTAAGGTTACGTTCTTAAATTCTATACTGTTTGGTTTGGCAGGGAAACGGGAGAAAGGCGCGCTGAAACTTGTGGGAAAATTCCCATAAAATACTTTTACAACTCAAATAAAATAACTGACTGAGTTGTTTAAAGGTTTTTTTTTGCATAATTTAATTTTCTGCATTTGTTTTATCATTATAACTGGAAAAGTGACTTTAGGAAACCACACGTCTCTGTAGTTTACAAAATTATTTGTTTTAATTAGCCACAGAAATTCTCACACGTGCTTATAATTTACATATATTAAAAATCTAGCTTGTTAATTAAGTTTGTAAATGCCGTTACATATCGGAGATAGGAGATTACGAATAGTTTTAAAATGCAAATCTATTCTGGAAGAGTAAAATGTCTATCGATAATGCAAATAAAAAATCCTTAATGATCCTCAAGATAATATGCACCTACAATGTTTGCAATCGTATTAAATAAACCTCAAGTAAAATGTCAATTTAATTTTTTCAGATAAGATATGTGGAACTTCTAGTTCAGCATGATTTTCTTTAATTGTTCATTGCTTGGTTCGACCAGGCGGAAACGAATTATTACGACTCGTGGCCCAAATACCAATGAAAATCAAGTGCAGCCGAGTTTCTCGGCGATGTGCATATCACTCGATTAGGTCTGCGGCCTGACCCTGAAGGCAATTACCTCCATTGAGTGCGCAGCGATCTGGGGAAATCGAAACCGAATGCACTCTAAAAAGAGTCGGGCCTGTCAGTGAAGCCCCGACTAACCGATAAGCAATTCTTTGAATGGGTCTTAGTGGGGATTTTCGAACGAGTGCCATACACGTGGTGATAGGGCCTGTCTTTTATCAGCCTCTTCCTGAGAATATTAGTATTCCGATCGGAGGAAGCCCGCCCCGTAAGCGATAGTACTTGCGCAAGTATGTATTGGGGAGATAGGCCCGACAATACATCAATGCTATTTGTGGGGCTTCTAATCACAGCCATAACTTGGGCCAAATTAAATGATTAGACCACGCGCCCAACCACTGCTCATATGATGGTCGTCCAAACAGGTTTTATGGCGCTGTTTTTACATATGAATAGTGAGATGGTGGTCTTTGAAGCGCCGACTGAGGGGTGACAAAAAGCCGGTAGCTATTTTGAATACAAAATAGAAAAAATATCACAGAACAATCGGCGGAACAAAAAGGTGGAGAAAGCAGCCTGGGAAGCTGCGCGCAGGACAAAATCTCTCTTTCTCTACCCCTTCGTGGAAATTCGCGACCTTGACACAAATCGTAAACAAATCGCAATCGGGTAGGAGAATACGAGGACACTTGTAACAGATACACAGGAAAAAGGCCCAGAGATTTTTAAGAGGGAACCCCAAATTAAACTCACCGCCAGTTAGGACTATTTTGTAGACGCGCTTATCTTTCGGGGACACCGAACCCATCCTGTTGAGCTTCAAGTTGGGCATGGCGCCTGGTTTCGGTGAGCTGGACTTCCTGATCTCGACCTGCTGCTGCTGTTGCTCCTGCTCCGGTTCGTCCTTCTGATGCTCCTGACCATTACTGGTGGCCATCACCGACTGCTGGCCGTTGCTGAGTAGAGTGGCCATGGTTCGACTTCGGGAATTTTGTACTTGTTTTTTTTTTTCTGTTCTGTTTTGGAGAGCAGCCGATTGGCTGTGGTGGCACGCAGAAAACTCTTCTACGCGCGCTGCACGTGCCTTTTTAGGTTAGGCCTAGGGGAAAACGCAGTTCCTTGCGGCTGGCTGGTGTCCTGGCTTCTGGATCCTGGGAATCCTGCTGTTCCGCTCCTGGCGCTCTGCAATTCAAATGCCGCTCGGGCGCGTGGTAATCATGCCCAGAGGGGGGATTGCGCGGGATACTCTCAAAAGGCCGACGGGGGAACTTCTGAATCTGAATCTGACCAACGAGTCGGCAGCGTTGGACGCTACTGTCCGAAAACGAATCCGTACCACATCCGAATATTTGGGCGATATCAAAGTTTTTGCGCTTTGTGGGGGTGTTGCATTTTTACGAGTTGACACCGCATCCGTTTATTACACAAGAAAAGAACAGAATCGTGTGGAAAATGTGTGCCGACGGTCGGTCTTATATTATAATTCAGAATTCGGTGTGGACGTTTTTCGATGGCGCTGAAAGGCGCAAGTTATCGGGAGCGCCAAAATAACGGGGCATACTTTGAGGGATGACGCTGGGTTTGGTCACACTTTGAACCAATGGTTAAAAAATTAATTTAACTTTTAATTTAATTTAATTTTTATGTAAAATAATTGTTTAATTTTTTAACTAAACTTTGAGCAGCAAATTTAAAAATAAATTAAAAAATGGCAAAAATGGTTACAAAAGTTCTACAGAAAAAGCTTATGCTCACTATTAGAATATTTTAAATTGTAGACTAGGGAATCACATGATGGTCAATTCTTGATAGTGTGTGATTTTCTCAGATGACCTTTAAAAATAGAAGTCATACCAAATGAGATCTTAAAAATTTGATAAAATAAAAATCAAATAGATCCCAATTTCGCTATCGATAGCCAGTAACAATCGATAGCCTGTCATCTCTAGTCCGACTGCACTCGAACGTTCAGATCTAAATTTAAAGCGTAGTTTGTCGTACACAAAACGATGCGCGGATGCCATCGACTGCAGTAATTAAACAATTCGCCCGCGTGCCACAACTAGTGAAATTGCAATAGCCCGAGGGGGAGGAAAAGCAAAAAAAACCAAAGCTGCAGTTCAATTAGCAAGCGAGCAAACATTTTCACGAACCACGTAACGTAACACATGTGCGTGCGTGTATGCGTGGGTGCGAGCGAGAGGGAGCGTGTGTCAAAATGACAGCAGTGGCAACGACAACAAAGACAACAACAAAAGCAGCAGAGAGCAAATCAACAACAACAAAAACAACAGTATAGTCAGCCAGCTGTGCGAGGTCGTTTCACCCCCCCTCCCCAACCTGAAAAGTAGAAAAACAATATTTGACAAAAACTTTTCTGTTCTCTGACAAAAACAGGATCGAGCGAAACCAAAATCAAAATTGTTTGTTACGTTATCGTCACCCAAAGCAAAGCAAGCGTGTTATGAACATACTAAAACCAGCCAAACTCAAGTGCATCGTATTTAACCAACTGCGTCACACTTGGACGTTTCTTCTGTTTCTCTGCGATTTTCTGGCCCAGTTCTACGCCACGGACCACCAGGAGCAGCTGGCCAATCAGCATAACAATAACAACAGCAACAATAACAACAACAACGATCTGATCATGGAGCAGGAAATGCCGGAGGAGGAGCTGCCCCAGGCGGCGGCGGAAGAGGAGGAGGCGGAGGAGGAGGTGGGAATGCTGGAGCAGCTGGATCAAGTGGACATAGTTGCCCCTTGGGCCGGCGAGCCCATGGACGCAGCCAGCGATCTGGACGAGGAGGAGGAGGAGGATGACGACGACGTGGATGTGGACTATGGCGATACCGATTCGGAATCGGAGTTCGAGGAAATGTTCTCCGACGAGTCGACCAGTTCCAGCGACGAACTGGACGAGGGCAAGGAGCTGTCGAAGAGCGTGCTCAATGTCTTCCTCTCGCCGGAGCAGCAGTTGGCCAGCCAACCACGTCCCTCGTACGCCTTCCAGCCGCTGCGCCTGGTCAAGTGCCAGTACAGGGACAAGCACATGCCCGGCGGATTCCCCCTGGCGCGCAGTGGCCACCGCATCATCGCCTCCAACTCGCATCTGTACTCCCTGGGCGGCTACAATCCGCGCAGCGCCATGTCCGCCTCGCGCCACGGACGCTGCCTGCTCTTCCAGGAGCTCTGGAGCTACAACTTCGCCACGAGGACCTGGCGGCTGGAGCTGAATGCGGACAATGCCAGCAATATGCCCGTGGAGCTGGCCTCCAATGCGTTGACCATTCACAATAACGTGTTGATTGTGAGTATCCATTTGATGCCATCAAAATCGATGTAGGAAAAGGGGGCGGGGTCGGGGATGAGGGCTGTTAAGCAGACGAAAATAGATGAGTTCGATTATCTCTCTCTCTCGCTCGATTGCTGGGTGTGTTGGTAAACACAGAGAAAAATGTAGATCACTTCAAAATGGTGGTGATATGCAGATAAACTTAAAAACTATCCAAACAAATTGGTCTGTGGTTGTTTCAACCAACGAAATCTCTACGATGATAACGAAAAATGTAACCCATGTGCCATTTTTGTTTGTAAAAAAGTTGTTATCAGCACTTTTAAAGTTAAGTTTTAAAGTTTTTTTTTTACAAAATCTAGACCTCAACAAGGTATTTTATTTAACCAATTACAGATATTTCCGTTTATGTTTGGCCTATGATTTGAATTTAAGATGTAATTATGCCCTTACAAGATTCTCTAATTGGATCAGTGGGTTTATTTTTTAAATAGGAATTAAAAAACATTTGCCAATAGGATAATATTTTCAAGAAAAAGTTCCAAATGTTTCATGAGAGCGATTAAATATTGTATTTTGTATAAATATTGTATTTTTTTCTGTGTAGGCTAGCGAAACCATCAATTGCAATAAAAAAAACTTGTTTGCGCTGAAGTAGAAAACACAATTGAATGGTGAAATGAGCAGAGAAATCCCACATAGCTGAATCAGCTGAGCTGATCGTTTGGATCTCGAGAGAAAGAGAGTGAAAACTAGAGAGAGAGATTGAGAGAGAGAGGGGTTTATTCTGGGCAATGAAAAACGCCAGGGCCAATGCCACGCCCTGCTTTGCCTTCCGCCTCCACTGCTCCGCCTTTGGCTTTTGTTTATGCATTCTAAACACCCAAAATGTCAACCCAAACAGCTGCCCATGGCCATTGCCGTTTGCCTCTCACTCGGGGGAACCTCCTCCTCCTCCCCCTGCTCTTCCTCCTCCTCCACCCCCTTTTCCTCCGCCTCTGCGCATGCCAGGCAACCCTCTTTTCCACATTGGTTACTACGCAGTTGTTGTTTATGCTGCTGCCGCATGCAACAACTTGTTTTCCAGCTTTCCCCACCTCGCGCGCTGCTGGAAAAACTCAAAACATTGTATTTACCATTTCAACCCACCCAGCAGCTGAGTGCGCGCGCTTTTTTTTTGTCTATTCGGGAGGAAACAAACTAGCCGAAAAGAAAAACCGAAAGCAAAGCCAAACGGGAGCTGTTGGCATTTTATGCTGGCAGCAATGCCCTTCCCTTGCATTCCACAATTAGCTATAATTTGATGACGAATCATGCCCCGATACATACACACAAAAACACACTGGAGACACATGTTTCCGCTTATCTGGGCTGCAGCTCAGCCTCCCCCCGGCTGTTTCTCCTCATTTTCCTCATCTCTGTATGCTTTCACCTCCTCATTCCCATTTTCCTCCGCCACCAGGCGATGATAAGCTGCTGCCGCTCAAGTATCTGCTAATTGAATGCATCGGCAGCAATGCCAGGGGCGTGGATGCCACCCGCTTAACTCTCTATATATCGTATATCTATGTACCAGAAATGATCTGCAAATGATCTAGGAATAAGAATAGTTTGGTTAAGGGATTTTCTACTACAATTTTTTTGTATTAGATGTAGTTTAAATATTTAATAGAATACATTTTTATTACATTTTTAATGATGGATGCCACCCGCTTAACTCTCTATATATTGTATATCTGTATACCAAAAATGATCTGCAAAGTCTAGAAATAACAGTAGTTTGATAGGGAAAGGGATTTTCTGCTAGGTTCCTCTTTGTATTTAGTAAATACTATTTACTTTAAATATTTAATAGGACTATGCAAAAAAAAAAGTCCAAAAATCGGTATAGAAAAGCCGTGGGGTCCAAGTGAGTTATATTTTTGATTAAAAAAATAATCAACAATAATCATTATTTTTTAGTTTTATTTTTTTCCAATCGGAAATAATAATTATATTTTATTTTCATTTAAAAACTCAAGAATAATGATTATTTTTTATTTTTATACCCGTTACTCGTAGAGTAAAAGGGTATACTAGATTCGTGCAAAAGTATGTAACAGCTAGAAGGAAGCGTTTCCGACCCCATAAAGTATATATATTCTTGATCAGGGTCACTAGCCGAGTCGATCTAGCCATGTCCGTCTGTCCGTCTGTCCGTCTGTCCGTCTGTCCGTCTGTCCGTCTGTCCGTCTGTCTGTCTGTATGAACGCTGAGATCTCAGAAACTACAAAAGCTAGAAGGTTGAGATTTCCCACACATATTCTTTGGCTTCCTACGCAGCGCAAGTTTATTTTAGCCGAGCGCCACGCCCCCTCTAACGCCCACAATCGCCCACTAACGATTTTAAAATGGGTCCTGCGCCCACATCTTTAAAGATTTCCGAGAAGTATAAATGCAATTTTGTTGTGTATATTTATACCTATCGAAATGTAGAAGACATTTTTCAAATCGGACCATTCATTAAAAAGTTATACGATTTATAAATTGTCAACATATATCTATCTCCCTCGCACTCCCTTTAGCTGAGTTACGATTATTAGTCGGGACACCAACCCGACACAGCGTTCGCACTCCCTTTAGCGGAGTGACGGGTATTAGATAGTCGGGACACCAACCCGACTATAGCGTTCTCTCTTGTTATTTTTGAATTTTATTTATTTTGATCAAAAATAATGATTATTTTGTGAGTTTTAAAATAAAACTCATAATGATTAAGGTCTCTGGTTATACTTTAAATATTTAATAAATAACTTTTTTATTACATTGTTCAAATAAGTTAGCAATATCATCAGCACCTTTTTAAAGCTTTCTTAAACCATACATATTATATCACTTTCAACTAATCCTTTTTTTTGTTCCCTTTTCAGTCTCATGGTGGCACTGGGTATCCCTTTGGAGAATCCTGCTCCAACGACTGCTATGTTTACTGCACAGCCAGCGCTGGCGCGACACCGGGCGTGAAGCGCCTGAAGGTTAGGGGCGATTTGCCCACTGCTCAGTACGGACCGGGCATCGTGATCCACAAGAACTTCCTCTATACAATTGGCGGAACGACGGGCTTCGATTACACCTGTGATGTGTATCGCTTGGACTTGCAAACCGGCACCTGGGAGAATGTGTACATAAGTCGTCCGGAGATGCGCGACGATCCGGAGGGTCGCTATCGTCACGAGGTCGTCTACGATGGCAAGCACATCTTTGTGCTGGGCGGTGGGACATCGCACTCCGTTTACGATTTGCAGCGCATTCCAGCCTACAACCTGGAGGCGAACTGCTGGGATTACTTCGACACGTATCCCGATCGTCGTGCCGCTGATATATTGGATGGCAACAGAGGCTATCCAAAGCCACGCAAGTGCTTCTCCTGTGTGCAGCACCAGTCCTCCAACGGGGAGATCGAGGCCTTTATCACGGGCGGTCTGCAGGTGAGCTAAGCATTTAATCTAAACTAATATAAAATTCGACCTCTAAAAAACGGTCAGTAGCAATTTCCAACCAGAACGGATTGTCATAAAAATCTGAAAAAATCACATTAATTAATAAAATAATTTGGAGCCGCGTGTGAGGTACAAATTAGAACAAAAAACGACCCCAAAGTGCCCAAAAATTCGAATTGTTTTATTTTTACTTCTTGTATTAATATATACCTTTAAAGATGTTTATCCTTAGATTTAGGTACAATTAAGTATTGTCTGAAAGAATCTTTCTCTTGAATACTATACTAAAATATACTAAAAATATCTCTATTTTCAGGGCGATTTCTCCACATACTTTTCGGACATTTGGAAGCTTAATTTGCGCACCAAGCACTGGTTCCGCATAGAGACCGCCACCCTGCCGCGCCCCCTGTACTTCCATTCGGCGGCCCACTCGGATAATGGATGCATGTACGTGTTCGGAGGCATCGAGTACAATGACAAGGAGATGCGCCGTCGCAACGACCTGTACAAGATGTGGATGACGGTGCCCAAGCTGAGCGAGATGTGCTGGGACGCGATCACCTACTACAATGACAATCTGGACTTGTACGACCGAAAGACGCTACTGGGGGCCGGGATACCCAAACGTTTCGCGGAGCGGCTGCCGCCGCAGCGTAGGAGGCGCTTGGACATGAGCCAGCCAGACCCGTCCATGATTATTTCGCTGTACTCGAACCCAAAACGTGCCCGCTCCACAACGCAATAGGCCTGCCCCCCCGTTTCGTTACCACGAAAATAAATCGAATCCGAGGAGGGGAGCGGTGCCTCCTCGCCACGGAAACTGTTTCAGTTGCAGAACTTTACGTTACTATTGTTTAAAAGTTTTGTTTTACATTGAGCGCGCGCTGTGATCGAATACGAAGGACATTTATAGTTGTACACATCACATATGTATGTATTTTGATACTCGAAAGGAGAGGCGGACATGTTTAGCATGTAAATAAGATTGTAGTTAAGTTTAGCTAGCGGAACAACAGCCAGAGACAGGCCATGCGTATGTATTCTAAACTTCAGCTTACAGATCAGCCAGCGCACCCCACACACAGTATCTCACCAAGTCCCCCCAGAACTTACTCAAAAAAAATATCTAAACATCACCCTTCTTTAAATGCATCACACCCCCAAACCCACTTTGTCCACAAAACGAACCAATATTGAAGGCTACACCAAACAATGTCATATAGAGGGGGCAGCCCCGATGTATTTTTGTCAAAGTGTACATAATACTAGGCGGTAGTAATATTTAATTAACATAAGACTCCATCATTATTGCGATATCATGTACCAATGCAGTGCGTAAGGTACTGCTCGCCCCCGCGGCGAACGTCGGTTTGCTCGGTTTATATATTATACCCAAGACTAAATTTGGTTGAATCTAAGTTAATAAATAAATTTTTAATGCAACATCGTCTTTTTATATTTGTACCCTTCCCATCCTGGTACAGATTATCCACGGCGTAGTTGCCAATGACCCAGTTTCCTGCGTTCGCAGCTAAACAAACCCTGGCCATGGTTGGCTTGGAATTTCTCGCAAGGATGGGGGGCAGGCGCTGCTGAGTCATGCGCAATTTGCAGTCCCAAAAATGCACCCTGCTAGCCATGATTTTTTCGGCAAACTGCGTAGCACCAAAGGCCAAAGTACAGGTATTCGGGCGATGAAGCGTACTAGAATCGGTGGTTGAAAATGACGACTGTTGCTCTGACCCCGTGGAGCGTTGATGCATTGCACAAAAGAAGTGAATGAGCGAGGGAGAGTGCATTTTTTGCTGCGTAATACACCGTGACCTCATTTGACAATGACGTCACCGAATACGCCTCAGAATTCTTGTTATTTGGCAGTTATGGGCGGAATAAAGATAACTTTGCTGCCATTTCAGCTGAGATAAGTGCCCTAAAGAAAGTATCTGATACCATTAAGCATAAAATATCCTGAGATTATATTATGAATCACCAAAACTACTTTTCCACAGGGGTTGAAAATATTTAACTGAAATTCTGATGGCAGAATAGAAAAAGTACATCTTTTTAAGAACTGGAACACAATCATTTGAAACCTAAAAGATAAATACGCCCCATTTATTAACAAAAAGCTGATCGTTTAATTTTAAGTCGTTTCATATTAAATTATGTATTGCGTTGGTTATATTTCTAAACAATTTAATATTTTCAGAATTTTATTAAACAATTATTTAAAATTTAATATAATAGAATATACTTAGCAAATAAATAGCAATCCACTTTTAACAAAAATATGCAAAAAAGTTAATTTATTAATGTAACATTTTATTAAAAATTTTAATTTCATACTGCTCCAAGTGATGTTTATAAAGGTAACTACTTAAGGTGTTAACGAAAATGAATTTCAAATTATTTTTCCAATTGGCGCCACAAATTTGCCATTCCCAGCGCAACGCGTTTACCTTATCATCTGCATTTTTTGCCATTCAGATTGCAGTGTTTGTGAAGGCGTAGTTCTGTTGTTTTCATTTTTTCCATATTTAAAACCATATATAATGCTTAAACCGAAGGCCTTGACGCAGGTCCTTAGCCAGGCCAACACCGGCGGAGTGGAGAACACACTGTAAGGAAGTTACTTACCTGTTTTAGCCCACCATCTAAGAGTTTTCCCTACGCCCACAGCTTGCTCAGCCAGGAAGGAGCTCTTTTGGCCTACTCGGGATACGGCGATAAGGATGCCAGGATTACGGCCGCCATTGCCAGTAATATATGGGCAGCCTACGAAAAGCACGGCCGGAATGCCTTCCGCGAGGATCGGCTTACCTTTGTCCTGATTGACTGTGAAAACGGTCATGTGGCCATCACACAGGTGGGTGATCCTAAAGATTTTCTTTTATAAACTACTTATTTTACTCCCTATTTCAGGTGGCCAGTGTCCTGTTGTGTTTATATGCCAAGCAAACCGTGGGATTGGGTCTTCTGAAGCAAAAGGCCATGTCACTGGCCTCCTATTTGGAGCGACCCCTCAAGCAGATCTCGGCCTCATAAAGATAATACATATTTCGAACTGAATACGTTTATAAGTGTATGCATTACCATTGAATTAAATCTGTGAATAGTCTTCTGAAAAGTTCGTTTTATGGTTTCATTTTTTAAAGATAATAAGCAATTTATCATGAAATCTCTTTTATAAAAATCTATTATAAACTTTACATTTCATGAAGGATTTGCATTTCCATAGGATAGACACAATAATTCCCGATTATAAAGTTGTGAATGATTTGAAAATCATTTTGGATCTTTCGAAAAATTCATTTAATAGATTTAATGTTTAAAGATAATAAGCAAATTATCATGAGAACTCTATTTTAAACAAGAGAGAACGCTATAGTCGGGTGCCCCGACTATCAGATACCCGTTACTCAGCTAAAGGGAGTGCGAAAGAGATGGAGAAAAACTTTGATCCGGCGTAACTTTTTAACGAATGGTCCGATTTAAAAAATTTCTTCTACATTTCGATAGGTATTGATAAACACAATAAAACTGCATTTTTACTTTTCCAAAATATTGAAATTTTAAAAATCGTATATAAGCGATTGTGGGCGTTAGAGGGGGCGTGGCACCCTTTTGAAACAAACTTGCGCTGCGTAGGAACTTCTAGAATCTGCATGCAAAATGTCAATCTTCTAGCTTTTATAGTTTCCGAGATCTCAGCGTTCATACAGACAGACAGACAGACAGACAGACGGACAGACAGACGGACAGACGGACATGGCTAGATCGACTCGGCTAGTGATCCCGATCAAGAATATATATAGTTTATAGGGTCGGAAACGCTTCCTTCTACCTGTTACATACTTTTGCACGAATCTAATATACCCTTTTACTCTACGAGTAACGGGTATAAAAACCTATTATGAACCCTTGCTTAAACTAAACATTTCATGAAGGATTGAATTTTCATAGGATAGACACAATAATTTCCGATTATAAATATGTGAATGATTTGATAATCATTTTGGATCTTTCGAAAAGTTCGTTTCATGGTTTTAATGATTAAACTTTAAAGATAATAAACAAATTTTCATGAAATCTCTATAAAAAAACCTATTATAAGGCTTTTCTTTAACTTTACATTTCATGAAGATTTGCATTTCCATAGAATAGACACAATAATTTCCTATTATAAAGTAGTAAATAATTGCAAAATCACTTTGGATAGAGGGTCAGGTTTATTTTTCTGCAAGATTTGTTCAAGAAAACACACAATCAGTTGGATATAATTGTATTAGAAAATTATCTGGACTTAGTTACTAAATATGTGGACTCTGCAAGTGCTTATTCGATGGCGTATAGCTTCAGGGTGCGATCCATGCTGGTGGAGGCGAGATACTGGGCATGCTTTCCGAATCGCACACCCGTTGCCAGGGCCGTGTGGTCGTTGAATACCTTCAGTTCCTGCCACTGTTTGCACAGGTAAACCCTGTAAATATATCGAAAAATCCATCATAATCATATATTTTCACCTTGGCAACAGAATAAACAAGTTTAGTAAGGGAATCCTTCATTGCGAAGCTACATCTAAAATGAGGAAGTTTAAAAGAAAAGTATACCGCGAATATGAAAGTAAGTTTGTAATAAAAGAATTATATATTTTACTGTAACTTTTTGTTCTTCAAGACTTCGTACGACCCAAAACCCATGTGGAACCGGAACCGCCGAAGCCCATTAATTTATCAATCGAGGACTTTAATGCGGTGCGTTATAGAACCCTTTAAATATTTCCACACTTAAAAACCTTTTTTCTTAGCGCGGAGAAATCGCCAATCCACGTGCTCCCTGTGTCGTAACCACCATTGATCCCGATTACATAAAAGATGCCAGTCTGCAGCGCTTGGCCAGGAAATTTCGGATGAAAACGTAAGAAATGAAAAGTAAACTATTGGCAAAGCTATAGACTATCCCTCTTTCAGGGACATTCTACTCTTGCGAGAGATTACTCGCAACCGCTTTATGTACTACGCCACGCAGGAATTGTTTTTAGATCGGAAACGTGAGAAGGAGTACCAAGACAACCTGTACGAGAAGGCCGAGGATTTTCACAAGTTTGCCGAGGACTCGCTGAAGAAAATGGAGGCGCATGAGTTCAAGAAAATGCTCGAGGCCCAGGAAAAGCTAAAAAAACTGAAGGAGAGCAAATTGGCCGAGGAGCTCAACGAGGTGAAGCTGGAGCACCAGCGCGTGCTGATGGAAGTGCAGGAAGTCTACGGTCGATTTCAGTATCTGCTCAAGCTGATCAGTTACTTTGACGACACGGTGGAGGAGGAGCAGACCGAAGGAGATGATGACAGCAATAGACTCATCATGCCGCAGGAAATTGTTGCCATGGAGATCACCGAACGGCATCCAGCTGGTCTGGAGCAAGTGCGTCAAGTTCAGAGTTACATGGAGAACATAGTGCGACCCTATTTGGCCAAACGGAATCACCTCAATGCGGACATCTGGATTCGGGGCTACGAAAGGAACCGCTTGAAGGTTTCCAACTACAACAGGCGTTTCACTCAGCTGGCTCTATTAAATCACATTGTAAGCATCCTGCATGACAAGTCTGAAAAGACATACGAGCGCCAGGTGAAGGCCAATGTGTTTCTCAAAGATCCAGAGTTCCTGCAGCGACGTGTGGCGGGTCTACAGGAGCGTGCGAAGGGTTTACTGAATGACTACGAACAAAAATACTGCAAGGAGTAAGTTAAAAAGGGTTTTGGGATTAGATTCCAGCTAAATTAAGTTGTTTTTTCTCCTGCCAGCAAGTTGAACATCAAACTGAACAGCATTATCCCAGTAATACTCAAGCAAATCCAGAACAAAGTGCAGCCAGAGCAAAAAAGAGAAGTGGCGGAGGCGCCTCCTAAACCAGCAGCAACCCAGAAGTCATCCAAGCAATGGCGGACTTTAGAAGACATGCAGCCTCCGCCGCCGCCACCAAAGTCCACATACGAAGACGAGCAGGACACGACACTGGCCAAGGTGGAGAAGATTCAAGCCCATGTTCTGGTATTGGTTTTTCTGCTCACTCAACACAAAAATGTACTAAAAAATGGGGTAATACTATACATTAGCGGGCTCACCCCCGAAATTCGCGAAAAAATTATCCTCGATGGACCGCGATTTCTTAAGAATTTACGTGCAAAAAGAATTTGGCGGTCGGCCATGGTTCTCTTGTAATTGAATTTTAAAGTTCCCGGGTTTGCTATAAAAAACAAGTATGCTTTTCTAACGTTTGCTATAAAAATTATATATGTATATATGTACCCTTTTCCTTTTTTGTCAAAATAAGACTAATTTAAAATTCCAAACATCTGAGTAATTGGTATTATAGGGAACTAGTCCTCACAACCGCGTAAAAATGATCCTCGATGGACAGCGAGTTCTTAAGAAATCTCATAACCATGGATGACCACATGTGTATTTTTATTATGATAATCAGAAGAAATCGCGGTCCAAGGAGGATTATATATTTTAACCTTTCTTTTAGTCTTTTCCACCCAAAACTAAACTTAAAGATTGAATTTGTTTTTTCTGAGCGACACACCAACCCTAATTCAGCTGAAACTACTAGCTTAATATTGAACAAAAGAAACTGCGCCGCAGGCAAAAAAAATTTAAGAAAAAATCGCGCGATTTTTTCTTAAATTTTTTTCGATTGCGGCTCAGTTTTTTTTAAATTTCTTTTTTAAACGCACTTCTTTCAAATACTTCCTATTCGGGAATACTTCAGCAGAGAGATATCTAGGCCATAAAAGGTTATTAAAGAAAAAACCTGGAACTTTACCTCAATGGTGGTGCGGAAAAGTGTTCATTAAAACTTTTAATTTAAAAAAATTCTACATTTTTTTATAGGAACTCATTTAAACAATTAAATAGTTTTATAGGAACTCATTTAAACAATTTATTAATTTAATAGGAACTCATTAAAACTTAATTACTTTGATTGAAAATATGAGAAAAGCACCCTTGTTTTTTATAGCAAACCCGGGAACTTTGAAATTTAATTACAAGAGAACCATGGCCGACCGCCAAATTCTTTTTGCACGTAAATTCTTAAGAAATCGCGGTCCATCGAGGATAATTTTTTCGCGAATTTCGGGGGTGAGCCCGCTAATGTATAGTATTACCAAAAATGGTTTTACTTTCTTAGGAACTCCTGGCCAAACTGGACCACATAGAACCAAATAAGCTGCGTAGCGTGGAGCAGCAGGTCCGCCGTCGCATGGCTGCCGAGAAGGAGATGTCTCGTCGTGCGTTGGTCAAACAGAACCGACTGCACAACTGGATGGCTCACTTCAAGAAGCACCATCATCTGCAAGTGGAGCAGCGATGGAAGAACAAGGTCTAAACTGGACTATTTATGACTAATAAAGTGCACATAAGAGCCCTGCATAAATGGATTCAATGAATTATTTCGAATTTTTTGTTTTATATGAATAAATTAATTAGAATTTTGAGTTCAATAGAATTGAATGAATTTGAATTTTGACTTTAATAGAATTGAATGAATGGCATGAATTCCGAAATAATTCAAACGACAATTTTTTTTGAATAAGAAAGTGCCATATTTTGTGATTTAATCTGCCTGAATTTTATTTACTAAGCAGTTAACATTGATTTGTTAAAAATTGTCCACTTTTTGTTCTCGAAAGAAGGCACAAAAAAAATCTGGCAAATTCAAAAAATTTATTTAAATTTTTCACTCTTTCATTCAGTTCGAAATAAATTAGAAAAACATTCAATTTATTTCACGTAGAATTGAATTAAACAAATCAGAAATTTCATGGCATACTATGATAAAACAAAAATGTAATGATTCAAGCAGGGCTCTAGTGCACATCAACCTACAATAACCCCTCACTCACCTGACATCGCTGCCGGCAATGGCCAAATAGGTTCCGCTCTGGTCGAAGCACAGATCCTTCACCTCGTAGCCGTCATCCAGTTGGATCGTCTTGAAGTTCTTCAGCTTCCGCAGATCCCACAGCTTCACACAGGCGTCATCGGCGGCGGTGGCCAGGTAGTAGCCGTTCTCCGAGAACGAGATGGCCGAAATGGGACCGGTGTGGCCGGGGAAGTTGGCCACGTTGCTCTGCTCCTTGAGATCCCAGATCTTGACCTGCGAGTCCACGGTGCCGGTGCCAAAGATCAGGCCGTCGGGATGGAATTGCGCCGTCGTCAGGCCAACCTCGGCGGTGTCGATGACCTTGGTGAGCAGGCGACCGGTGCGAATGTCGGAGAAGGCCCAGTGCTTGTCGGACGACGTGGACAGCAGATAGTCGCCGGTGGGATGCAGCGACAGCCCGGTCACGGGTCCCTCGTGGCAGCGCAGGAGCAGCTGGGTCTGCGAAGTGGGCACATGCCAGATGCGGATGTTCATGTCGGGCGAGCCGGTGATTACAGTGTCCTCATTCGGGTGATAGATGACTTTGGTGATCTTCTTGGTGTGCCCCTTTAGGATGGCCACCATCTGCTCGGTGTCCTTGTTGAAAACGGTGGCGTTCTTGTCATTGCCGCCGGTCAGAATCTTGCTGTGATCCGCACTGTTGATGTCCAGGGCCAGAATGCCGGGCACCGAGGCCGAGTGCAGGCCGGGATGCGAGGCGACGGTGAGGAAGCCCTTCAGCTGATCCGTTGTGACCAGATCCTCGGGCACGGTGCGTCCGCGCTTCTTGCGCTCCTGCGTCAGCACGGTGGCCTTGTCCTGCAGCTTCTGTATGACCTCGGCACTCATGCCCGCCTGCTCCATGGGATGGGCAGCCGAGCCACCGGCCTCGGAGGCCAGCGCAGGCTGGGGAATGGCCGTGGGGGCATTGATAATGCCCGCCTGGGGTTTCAGCGTGGCCAGAGCCTCGCGAGCGGCGGCCACCTCCTTGTTGAGCCGGGCAATCACACGGCAGGCGGCATCGTGCTGGTAGAGTGCGTGGGACAACTCCTGGCGCGTCGTCTGCAGCTGCTGGCGCTGTGTGAACGAGTGGATCATCAGGGCGTCCCACTCGTCCTGCATCGTCTTCAGCGTCGCCGGAATGCTGGTGGCGCTCGGCGGCTTCGGCTTCACCACCGCCGGCGTCTTGATCTCGATCAGCTCCTCCGGCTTCAGCTCCTTGCCGCTGATCGGATCGCAGCCGTTCTCGAGGAGGTACTTCTCAATCACCCGCTTCTCGAAAACGGCCCCCGAATGCGGGGAAACCACGGGCGTCTCGGGGACTTCGTTTGTCACTGCAACAGAAAGTGCGGCCTATAGTGAGAGTTGTACCACCGAAAGGACTTCCCTTTACTTACGTGCGCAAACCAAAGCCATTGCTGTTTGTGTCTATTTCGCTTTTCGCGCAGTCTGGTTGGTAAATTAAATGTTTTACACGTTTTTCCCGGAGCCAAGCGCTAAATTGTCGGCAAAGCCGCTTCTTGTTATTATGCCAGTCACACGGCCGCGCGGGAGTTATCGAAAACAGGGCTGCCAGATGGGACGGATTTGGCTATTATTTTGTATATGTAAAAAAGCTAAAATAAATAATACATCATTTTTTATGAATTCAATGCATTTTTGTTTTTTTTTTTTAAATAAAACTTGAGTAGCAAATAAATGCAATATGCAATAAAATTTAAAAAAGGTCATTTGCCCTTAAAATGTACTATCAAAATATGTAACGTGGTTAAAATAGATCGGATGTTTTACTGTAAAATGGCTAGGTATATTATATGTAAAATATGTATAATATGTATGTATATGTAAAAATATGTAAAATGGTCAGCTGTTCTTTCCGTTTGCCAGTCACAGTAAAACGCGCACACAATTCGCGGGGGATGACAACCCTAGCACGTTGCTTCTGTTATTTAATTCTCGATTCGATTTTTCGATTTAGCTTAAGAATACGATTTACTGCCATTAGGCTATAGATAAAATGCTAAAGCATCTGGCACGATGGCGGCTGGGCAGCCAACTGCTGAAGGCAAGTGCCACTTCAGTCAGACAGGCGTCCAAATCCGCCAGCGGTGGAAACTCATCCACCGGCTCGGAGGAATCCCCCAAGAAGTTTGTTAATCCCTTCGCCCAGGCTGCTCCCGTAACAACAAATGATCAGATAGCGGAGACCAAAGAGGATCGGGACAAGCGCCTCAAGGTGCTGCAGCTGGAGGCGGACATTGCCCACCAGGAGGGGCGCCGCGTGCCGGCCTTTGAGTTCTTCCAGGATCACCACTGGCAGCACGTGCTCAGCCTGCCCACCAAGTCGGCTCGCATCAAGTACTACGCCTTTCTGTGGCAGATCGAGATGAAGAAGGCCTCGGAGCAGCGCAAGAAGGCGCAGCGGGCGGAGGACACTGAAAAGCGGATAGCGGAGATGCGAAAGGAGCGCGAGGAGAACACGCACATCATCTACGGGCTCGGTCACACGTCCATGTTCCTGCGCATCTACGACACGACCATTAATCACTGGCAGAACAACCGGCTCACCCGCGCCATGCAATTTGCACCCAAAATGGTGCTCGACTGCTCCTACGACGAGCACATGAACAACCGGGAGGCATCGTACGCAGCCAAACAGCTTATGCTGTGCTTCGCCGAGAACCGGCTGAACGACGAACCCTTCGATCTGCACTACTGCAACGCCCAGATGGACAGCCGGTGCATGCAGAGTCTCCAGCGCTACATACCCACCATGCACAATCCAGAGTTCCCGATGAATGTACATCAGCAGTGCTTCACCGAGCTGTTTCCCAAGCAGAATCTGGTCTATCTAACGCCCCACTGCCGCGAGGATCTGGTCACCTACAATCCGGACGACATCTACGTGGTTGGCGCCATGGTGGACACCATGAACAACGAGCCTCTGTCGCTGGCCAAGGCCAAGCGATTGGGCCTGCGAATGGCGAGACTGCCCCTGGATCGCTACCTGCAGTGGAGTTCCGGATCAGGAAAATCACTCACTCTCAACCAGATGATCAACATCATGCTGGACCTCAAGAAAACCGGCGACTGGGAGGCGGCCCTGAAGCACGTGCCCCGGCGGAAGGTGATCGAAAATGAGTTCCAGCAGCGCAGGGAGAAGGATCACTGGGGCACGGGAACGCGGGCCCGCAAGCTCAATATGCGAATCGATCATTTGCTGGACTTTGAGGAGGATCGCCGGCAGGCCAGCTCATTTGCAACGCCGCAAAAGGTCAGGCAGCGACGGGAGGGCATGGAGTTCCAGCTGGACACCTGGGCGACGGGGAAGCAGAAGAAAAAGCAGAGACAAAATTAAAGTTACCAGTTGTATTCATTAAAATTGTACATTTATTTCAGTTCTCAGATTGTAGATGATTTACGGGAAGTTGTACTTTGGCTGCAGTGGACCTTCTGCCTCTACTTCCTTTTTGATCTCCGCAACAATTGAATTCCCTGCCGGAATCTCTTCAATCACTAGACTGGAAAACTCTTCAGAGGGATCAGCGAGAGGAACCCTTTCCGCCTCTTCTTCCGGCTCATCTTTCGCCTCTTCTTCATCAGTCTTTTTGTACTTGAGCCACATGTTCTTGACATTAATTGCCTGATAGTTGATGGCCGCTTTGAGGCCGGCCTGCTTCATCAGCTCCTTGGCCTTGGTCTCGTACTCGGCCACATGATCCTTGCGCTCCACGGTCATTAGCTTGGTCTCTAGGATGAAGAGAGCCTGCGGGCGCAGAGCCTGAAAGAAGTCCTTGCTCAGGAAACTATAGTAATTATAGGCCATAAAGGCCACATCGAACATGCTGTTCCAGCGACCAGAGCCCTGCTGCAACTGGACCATCTCCAATGGCGACACGTAGTGCACGGTTACCCCGGGCACTTTGATCCAGGGTCTTTCGTACGACGCCTGCCCCGCAGCATCCACTTCCTGGTGGTTTAGCAACGGTGTCATCAGCAGCTTAACGGAACCATATTTTCGCGAACGCGTGGGATCGTGCTCGTAAGGCTTCTGGGTCTGCAGCTCATGGAAAAATTCGAGGAGATTGCGTTCGGTTATGTCGGTGGCGCGATAGTCATTATCACCATGCATCGAGTGATGCATCCGCTCCTCCGAGGTGCGCAGTCCGAAGCCGCAAAAGGGTCCCGTCTGGATGTCGCCCACATAGCCACGATGAAGGAAGGTGCGTCCATTGCGGACCAATCCAGCGGCCAGCGTCTTGTTCGGCTTGCACTGTTCATACTCGGGGAAAACGAAGGCCACACCCGATTCCCGCCAGTAGCGGTACTCCTGGGAGCAGATCTGCTGCCCTCCACGATCCTTCAAAGTCATGCTCAAGTCCCAGTCGAAGGCCCCTTCGCGATGATCGTATCGGGTGCCCAGAAGAACCCTCGACCGCTGCTCCCAGTACTTGGTCACCTCGAAGACGTTCCATTCATGCGGCTGCCAGAAAGTAAAGGCCATTTCCAGGCCATCACGCTCCTTGTACTTGAGCCCCTCTATATTCAGCATGGGAGCCAGACGCTGCAGCTTGGCCTCATCGGTGACCATTTGGAGCAGAGTGCGACCCTTGGCGGCCATGTAATGATGCGAGCTGGGACGAATCACCGCATTGCCATAGAGGTCCATGAACAAGTGCACCTTGCACACCAGGCTAAAGGACTCGGGATCCTCTAGGGCCACGCCCAGGAGCAGCATATTCCTGGCTGCAATCTCGGCGCATCCATCCAGCAGATATATGTTGAGTTTGGGCTGAAAACGATGGGTGTATCTCTTGGCCAGGGTCTTGATCACATGACGCGGATCAGCTCCGCCGCAAATCAGGATGTTTAGGGGATTATCTCCACCGGCTCCTGCCTCTGCTTCCGGATCATCTTTGATCTTAAAGGCCTTCAGATACTCCTCGTACAGATCCAAAGCCGAACTGAGTCCCCACAACATCTTGTTTCTTTAGTTCTAATTTCTACTTTTAACTCGGTTCCGTTGGGACTTATTTGGTTATGCTTCCCTGCTCTGAGCTCTATTACTGCTTCCATTTGATTGATGACTGTTGCCAGGACTACTTGTTGTCGCCGTTGTCCCGGCAACGCCTTCTTCCTCGGCTCCTCATTTGCGTGCATCCGCTGCGGGGATTAGGGAGCTGTGGCAATCATAACGGAAATTGCTTTTCGATATCAGTGGCTTGCAGCGGGCGCTGGACAAATGGCTCGTCCTGGAGGGATGTGCTGCTATAAACTACCCCATGGCAAGGGCAAAGTGAAGGGGATGTGCCGCATAATGCATTATTCAGACTTGGCTATTTGCTTTCAGCTGATTGGCAAGGCGAGCAGCGGCAAATCTATCGGGGATTGCTCTGGGATTCATAATTGTACAATTTTAAAAAGAAAATGGAAAGTCTTGGGTGGGATTGCTGGAAGTGGGTTAATGGAAATTTTTAAACTAAAATTGAACATTGTATAATATGTATTAAGAAGCTCTAATATATACTATTATGACGTAAAACGATTAAGCATTTGACCACTTGCTATACCCTTTCAGAGGGTATTATGATTTCACTCAGAAGTTTGCAATGCAGTGTAGGAGACGTTTCCGACCCCATAAAGTATATATATTTTTGATCAGCATCACTAGACAAGTCGATCTAGCCATGTCCGTTTGTCCGCCTGTCCGTCCGTTTCTACGCAAACTAGCCTCTCAGTTTTCAAGCTATCGGGCTAAAATTTTCCTAAAAGTCTTCTTTCTATTGCAGATAGGAGGGATTCGAATTTAATTTAATTAAAATCGAACGACTATATCATATAGCTGCCATAGAACGATCGAAAAATTAATAGGAAAGAAATTATAGCTCCGTTTGTTTTTATTCTATTTTCTTCTACTCTGGGATATGACTCTTCCTTAATATTTCAGAAATTCAAATTAAATTCAACAACAATCGGACGACAATATTTTATAGCCGCTATAGGAAGGATAGAAAAATTAATGTCATTACTAATACGAAATGAAACATTTTGAAATTTTTAATTTAATAGGAATAATCTGCAAGGGTATAAAGCTTCGGCTAACCGAAGTTAGCTTTCTTTTTTTTTATTTTCTATTTGATTTCCTATTCGACCATTCATAACTAAATCTGTATACGTAGTGGCCTTGTGCAACGTATATGTTAATCGCAATGATCAATAATTACATTATATAAACATTTCCGTCTATACTTGGCAAACAACGCAGCACCAAAAAAAATAATAATAATATAGAAATGTAGTGCAAAAATGTAAAGGTTTTTTTACTTTTTAAGACATTTGATTTTGAATAGTGTAGATTCTTATCAATCTTATCAATTGAAAGCTTATAAATATTTATTCCGAGCCACTGGCTTCTCGTTATAGTAGCGGCATTTCTCTGAAAGTGATCCAAAAGTCGTCATGTACGCCACTAGACCGAGTGATTCATCGGCAACTATGCCAACTATTCAGGTGCAATGCAAAGGACATAATGGATCTGGTCCAGAGTGGGTGCCCTTGAAACAGGATTGGAGCGAACGCTGGTGTACACTAACCGATCGATTTACAAATGAATTCGCACGCCGAATCCGTGACTTCGAGACGCGAAGTAGTGACGTTTTCTTGGTGACTTTCATGAAATCCGGCACTACGTGGATGCAGGAACTGGCCTGGCTTTTGCTAAATCAGTTGGATTACGAAGCAGCTCAGAGCAGTTATGCAATGGTTAGGAGTCCATACTTGGAGTAAGTAAAGCTATTTACAAATTAGGAGCTAAATTGGAATGTATGTCTGCATTCTTTTTTCTATAGAAGATCTATCCTGTATCCTGATGGTCCGGATTCTATCGCACGTTGTGATGAAATGAAGGATAATCCTCGATTCATCAAATCTCATTTGCCTGCTCAACTGCTACCCGAACAATTATGGAAGCAGGGCCGCAAAATTATATACGTGGCCCGAAATCCTAAGGATGTTGTGGTTTCATCATATCACTATGCCACTGGGCTTAATTATTGGCATGGCAGTTTTGATAAATATGTGGACGAATTTATTTCTGATAAGATTCCTTATAACCCCTACTGGGCGCATGTTATCGACTTTTATAGAATGCGCGATGAAGATAATGTTTTCTTTGTTACCTACGAGGAAATGAGCCGAAATCTTCAGGATGTTATCAAGAGACTATCACGGTTCCTAGGCTGCAAGGAATTAACCGAAAGTGAAATGGATAAGCTGTTAAATCACTTGAGCTTTAAGAATATGAAAGGTGTGTATACTTCCAAACAATTTCTTAATTAAAACGTTGTACTTCCAGAAAGTAAATATGGTGATCAGACCGGCTTGTTGAAAGCTCTTCATAAAAGTGACGATGATTTCCAGTAAGTTATATGTGTTATTTGCAATTGAAAAGTAATCCATATTTAATGTTTAGATTTATGCGTCGTGGTATTGTCGGCTCCCACAAGGATGAGTTAGGTGCTGAAAACAAGGATAAAATTGATAAACTAACTTGCACCTTTCTGAAAAAGTATGGACTCTCTGAAGCCGACATTTTTGGTGTAATTTAAAAATATTGTCCTGTAATTTCAATAATTTGGACTGCCGTTAACATTGGTATATTATTATTTTTGAATAAATAGAATATTCCCAAAACCCAGACCCAGTGGCGTAGTAAGGCATTGCTTATATACTTTTTAAATGTCACATTTCATTGTACTTTTTACCCGCGCAAGGTCAAAGAACCTCGTTCATTTAATACAAATGTTTCGCTAATTTTTCGTTTCTTTTATTTTATTGTGGTGAATATATGTTGTGTACGATCACAAAAAAAGCAGAACGAAATCGCCATTACATTAAGAAATTCGCCATGTATTTGAGTCGATGGCGATTGACCATACTGTCGAGAAAGAAATTTTTTTAAATATAGAAAAAACTTTCTGAAAGGAAGAAATATTTTTCTAAAATATAGAAAGTATTTTTCATAAACTTAGGAATTGTTTTCTTCAATCGATAAAGAACTTTTTTATTTTTAGAAAATTGTCTTTATTTAAATAAAACTCGTATATATTTATTTTTTTAACTCCACGGCGGACAGATCGGACGTCGAGCGCTTTAATTTGAAAGCATTGTACGTATAAACAGGGTTTAAAATGTTTTTATGTCATTAAATGTAATAATTGTCAATATATGTAGCCCCTGAAGACGATCTCCGGAGGAGATCGGAATATATTTGGGAAAAGAAAGCAAACAATAAAGCACCCAGACCTCGAGCCCGCCAAACCATTTGTTTGGACACTATCTATAACAAGAAAGAAAGATAGCTTCGGCAAGCCGAAACTTATATACCCTTGCAGATCATTCCTAATAATTTCTTTTAATTTTATTATTTCTCATTAATTTTCCGATCGTTCCTATGGCAGCTATATGTTAGAGTAGTTCAATTTTGATCAAATTAAAACCGAAATTCGGAAATATTTAAAAAGAGTCATATCCCAGAGTAGAAGAGAATACAAAAAAAAACAAATGAAGCAATAATTTTTTTCCCATTAATTTGCATTTAATTTTCCGACCTTTCCTATTAAAAACTTAGTTTGCGTAGAAACGGACGGACAGACGGAAAGACGGACGGACAGACGGACAGACGGACGGACAGACGGACATGGCTATATCGACTCGTCTAGTGATACTGATCAAGAATATATATACTTTATGGGATCGGAAACATCTCCTTCACTACGTAGCAAACTTCTGACTGAAATCATAATATCCTCTAAAAAAAAATAAAATTTCTGAAATTCTAAAACTTATCTAAAATTAAGAAAAAATTTGATTTGATTGGGTTTTTTTAAAATTTGGGAAAAACAATTTTTTGAGTGTATGCTTATAGTCGGAAGGGTGTGTTTAGTCTCACGTCGAGGTGGAAATTCTTTGAGTCTTTTTTCTTTAAGCTAACTTATATTTATATTTTGATAAAAATGATGATTTACTTTATCTAGTGATAGATAAAAGGGGTCATAAGCCATATGCATCAAGCCGACGAACGTTTCTTCACACCGTTTATTAGATCTGGTAAATGTAATTGCTTATTTAGACTATTTTCCTGTAAACTGATAAAAAACACTGTTACCTATTTTTATGTACACTAGACCTAAGTAAATATTCTTGAATCCCCAAATCATGCATATAAACCCAGAGCCATGCTCAATAAAATTAGTACCAAAAATAGTCTTGACGTATTCATAACTAAATCTGGATACGCAGTGCACTTGTGCAACGTATATATAAAAAAATATTATTAAAAGATATTGCAAAAACTAAAAGGTTTTATAGTTTTAAAAACATTTATAAGCGTATTATTTTTAATAATGAAGATTCTTATCGATTACACAGGCCGACAAAATGTGACTTGGGTCGGTGTCCAGGCCTGCCACCATTTTATTTCGATAAATGAGGCTTTTCTAAGCATAAGTTACCACTACGCCTATAGTCCATCAGCTCTGGTATTTGCGGTATTTTTAATTTAAGAAAATCACAAATTTTCTTCATCTTTTGGAATATTTCTTCAAGAGTGGTCAACCAATTTTGGTAATCTTTTCGGAATTAAATAGTTACATGTCTCTTTTATACGGTCGTTTTGGAAAATTCAATCTATCTCAACCACACGAGGAGGTAAGCGCATTCAAAATTTTAAAGTCACAGCAAAGTTTAAAAATCTTCATTTGTGAACAGCGTTTAAAAATTAAATAAAAATATTTTCTTCTACAATGCATTTTTGATCCAAAGACACCTCATGTCAGTAATTTTTAGGACACTCATCAGATTTTTTTGAATTGTTTTTGAATTTTTAAAATAGTTTTTCTTACTTTCTTCACAGTGACGATTCACAAACAGTGCCCAAACCTGTCACTTAAATTAAAGATACCGCAAATACCAGAGCTGATGGACTATAGGCGTAGTGGTAACTTATGCTTAGAAAAGCCTCATTTTTCGAAATAAAATGGTGGCAGGCCTGGACACCGACCCATGTCACATTTTGTCGGCCTGTGTTATTAATATGAAGGCTTCTGGCTTATAATCACAGTTGCGGCATTTCTCTGAAAGTGATCCAAAAGTCGTCATGTACGCCACTAGACCGATTGATTCATCGGCAAATATGCCAACTATTCAGGTGCAATGGAAAGGACCCAATGGATCTGGTCCCGAGTGGGTGCCCTTGAAACAGGATTGGAGCGAACGCTGGTGTACACTACCCGATCGATTTACAAATGAATTCGCACTCCGAATCCGTGACTTCGAAACGCGAAGTAGTGACGTTTTCTTGGTGACTTTCATGAAATCCGGCACTACGTGGATGCAGGAACTGGCCTGGCTTTTGCTAAATCAGTTGGATTACGAAGCAGCTCAGAGCAGTTATGCAATGGTTAGGAGCCCATACTTGGAGTAAATAAAGCTATTTACAAATTAGGAGCTAAATTAAATGAACGTCTGCATTCTTATCTCTATAGAAGATCTATTCTGTATCCTGACGCTCCGGATTCTATCGCACGTTGTGATAAAATGAAGGATAATCCTCGACTGATTAAATCTCATTTGCCTGCTCAACTGCTACCCGAACAATTATGGAAGCAGGGCCGCAAAATTATATACGTGGCCCGAAATCCTAAGGATGTTGTGGTTTCATCATATCACTATGCCACTGGGCTTAATTATTGGCATGGCAGTTTTGATAAATATGTGGACGAATTTGTTTCTGATAAGATTCCTTATAACCCCTACTGGGCGCATGTTATCGACTTTTATAGAATGCGCGATGAAGAGAATGTTTTCTTTGTTACCTACGAGGAAATGAGCCGAAATCTTCAGGATGTTATCAGGAGACTATCACGGTTCCTAGGCTGCAAGGAATTAACCGAAAGTGAAATGGATAAGCTCTTAAATCACTTGAGCTTTAAGAATATGAAAGGTGTGTATACTTCAAAACAATTTCTTAAATAAAATATTATACTTTCAGAAAGTAAATATGGTGATCAGACCGGCTTGTTGAAAGCTCTTCATAAAAGTGACGATGATTTCCAGTAAGTTATATGTGTTATTTGCAATTGAAAAGTAATCCATATTTAATGTTTAGATTTATGCGTCGTGGTATTGTCGGCTCCCACAAGGATGAGTTAGGTGCTGAAAACAAGGATAAAATTGATAAACTAACTTGCACCTTTCTGAAAAAGTATGGACTCTCTGAAGCCGACATTTTTGGTGTAATTTAAAAATATTGTCCTGTAATTTCAATAATTTGGACTGCCGTTAACATTGGTATATTATTATTTTTGAATAAATAGAATATTCCCAAAACCCAGACCCAGTGGCGTAGTAAGGCATTGCTTATATACTTTTTAAATGTCACATTTCATTGTACTTTTTACCCGCGCAAGATCAAAGAACCTCGTTCATTTAATACAAATGTTTCGCTAATTTTTCGTATCTTTTATTTTATTGTGGTGAATATATGTTATGTACGATCACAAAAAAAGCAGAACGAAATCGCCATTACATTAAGAAATTCGCCATGTATTTGAGTCGATGGCGATTGACCATACTGTTGAGAAAGAAATTTTTTTAAATATAGAAAAAACTTTCTGAAAGGAAGAAATATTTTTCTAAAATATAGAAAGTATTTTTCATAAACTTAGGAATTGTTTTCTTCAATCGATAAAGAACTTTTTTATTTTTAGAAAATTGTCTTTATTTAAATAAAACTCGTATATATTTATTTTTTTAACTCCACGGCGGACAGATCGGACGTCGAGCGCTTTAATTTGAAAGCATTGTACGTATAAACAGGGTTTAAAATGTTTTTATGTCATTAAATGTAATAATTGTCAATATATGTAGCCCCTGAAGACGATCTCCGGAGGAGATCGGAATATATTTGGGAAAAGAAAGCAAACAATAAAGCACCCAGACCTCGAGCCCGCCAAACCATTTGTTTGGACACTATCTATAACAAGAAAGAAAGATAGCTTCGGCAAGCCGAAACTTATATACCCTTGCAGATCATTCCTAATAATTTCTTTTAATTTTATTATTTCTCATTAATTTTCCGATCGTTCCTATGGCAGCTATATGTTAGAGTAGTTCAATTTTGATCAAATTAAAACCGAAATTCGGAAATATTTAAAAAGAGTCATATCCCAGAGTAGAAGAGAATACAAAAAAAAACAAATGAAGCAATAATTTTTTTCCCATTAATTTGCATTTAATTTTCCGACCTTTCCTATTAAAAACTTAGTTTGCGTAGAAACGGACGGACAGACGGAAAGACGGACGGACAGACGGGCAGACGGACAGACGGACGGACAGACGGACATGGCTATATCGACTCGTCTAGTGATACTGATCAAGAATATATATACTTTATGGGATCGGAAACATCTCCTTCACTACGTAGCAAACTTCTGACTGAAATCATAATACCCTCTAAAAAAAATAAAATTTCTGAAATTCTAAAATTTATCTAAAATTAAGAAAAAATTTGATTTGATTGGGTTTTTTTTAAATTTGGGAAAAACAATTTTTTGAGTGTATGCTTATAGTCGGAAGGGTGTGTTTAGTCTCACGTCGAGGTGGAAATTCTTTGAGTCTTTTTTCTTTAAGCTAACTTATATTTATATTTTGATAAAAATGATGATTTACTTTATCTAGTGATAGATAAAAGGGGTCATAAGCCATATGCATCAAGCCGACGAACGTTTCTTCACACCGTTTATTAGATCTGGTAAATGTAATTGCTTATTTAGACTATTTTCCTGTAAACTGATAAAAAACACTGTTACCTATTTTTATGTACACTAGACCTAAGTAAATATTCTTGAATCCCCAAATCATGCATATAAACCCAGAGCCATGTTCAATAAAATTAGTACCAAAAATAGTCTTGACGTATTCATAACTAAATCTGGATACGCAGTGCACTTGTGCAACGTATATATAAAAAAATATTATTAAAAGATATTGCAAAAACTAAAAGGTTTTATAGTTTTAAAAACATTTATAAGCGTATTATTTTTAATAATGAAGATTCTTATCGATTACACAGGCCGACAAAATGTGACTTGGGTCGGTGTCCAGGCCTGCCACCATTTTATTTCGATAAATGAGGCTTTTCTAAGCATAAGTTACCACTACGCCTATAGTCCATCAGCTCTGGTATTTGCGGTATTTTTAATTTAAGAAAATCACAAATTTTCTTCATCTTTTGGAATATTTCTTCAAGAGTGGTCAACCAATTTTGGTAATCTTTTCGGAATTAAATAGTTACATGTCTCTTTTATACGGTCGTTTTGGAAAATTCAATCTATCTCAACCACACGAGGAGGTAAGCGCATTCAAAATTTTAAAGTCACAGCAAAGTTTAAAAATCTTCATTTGTGAACAGCGTTTAAAAATTAAATAAAAATATTTTCTTCTACAATGCATTTTTGATCCAAAGACACCTCATGTCAGTAATTTTTAGGACACTCATCAGATTTTTTTGAATTGTTTTTGAATTTTTAAAATAGTTTTTCTTACTTTCTTCACAGTGACGATTCACAAACAGTGCCCAAACCTGTCACTTAAATTAAAGATACCGCAAATACCAGAGCTGATGGACTATAGGCGTAGTGGTAACTTATGCTTAGAAAAGCCTCATTTTTCGAAATAAAATGGTGGCAGGCCTGGACACCGACCCATGTCACATTTTGTCGGCCTGTGTTATTAATATGAAGGCTTCTGGCTTATAATCACAGTTGCGGCATTTCTCTGAAAGTGATCCAAAAGTCGTCATGTACGCCACTAGACCGATTGATTCATCGGCAAATATGCCAACTATTCAGGTGCAATGGAAAGGACCCAATGGATCTGGTCCCGAGTGGGTGCCCTTGAAACAGGATTGGAGCGAACGCTGGTGTACACTACCCGATCGATTTACAAATGAATTCGCACTCCGAATCCGTGACTTCGAAACGCGAAGTAGTGACGTTTTCTTGGTGACTTTCATGAAATCCGGCACTACGTGGATGCAGGAACTGGCCTGGCTTTTGCTAAATCAGTTGGATTACGAAGCAGCTCAGAGCAGTTATGCAATGGTTAGGAGCCCATACTTGGAGTAAATAAAGCTATTTACAAATTAGGAGCTAAATTAAATGAACGTCTGCATTCTTATCTCTATAGAAGATCTATTCTGTATCCTGACGCTCCGGATTCTATCGCACGTTGTGATAAAATGAAGGATAATCCTCGACTGATTAAATCTCATTTGCCTGCTCAACTGCTACCCGAACAATTATGGAAGCAGGGCCGCAAAATTATATACGTGGCCCGAAATCCTAAGGATGTTGTGGTTTCATCATATCACTATGCCACTGGGCTTAATTATTGGCATGGCAGTTTTGATAAATATGTGGACGAATTTGTTTCTGATAAGATTCCATATACCTCCCACTGGGCGCATGTTATCGACTTCTATAGAATGCGCGATGAGGAGAATGTTTTCTTTGTTACCTACGAGGAAATGAGCCGAAATCTTCAGGATGTTATTAAGAGACTTTCACTGTTCCTAGGCTGCAAGGAATTAACCGAAAGTGAAATGGATAAGCTCTTAAATCACTTGAGCTTTAAGAATATGAAAGGTGTGTATTAGGGTGGGTCGATTTGGGACCCCAAAAATCGTATAGGGGGAACGTAATCATTAAAGAATTCTAATCCATATTGGCGAACATACTTATGGTCTAAAATGTTGTTTGACCCCCCCCAAACGCGAATGAAAAATTCTGTTTTTTTGAGAAAAATATCATAGTAGTCAGCACAGATATATTACCGAATATAAACATTGTTACATTCGTTTAGCTTATTTTTCGTAGATCATGCCGTTGCTTTAAAGTGCTTCGTTCATTTAATAAAAATTTTCCTTTTCTTTCAAATTTTTATTTCAAATTTATTAATACATCTGAGCTGACTACACTGATATTTTCCTCAAAAAATCTGTATTTTTCATTCGCGTTTGGGGGGCGTCAAACGTCATTTTAGACCATAAGAATGTTCGCCAATATGGCTTAGAATCCTTTAAAGATTACTTTCCTCCTATACGGTTCATCACTTTTTTCAGCTCCATACAAATCGACCCGCCCTAGTGTGTATACTTCAAAACAATTTCTTAAATAAAATGTTGTACTTTCAGGAAGTAAATATGGTGATCACATCGGCTTGTTGAAAGGTCTTCATAAAATTGGCGATGATTTCCAGTAAGTTTGATTTCTTCTTTAGAATTAAAAAGTAATCCATATTTTATGTTTAGATTTATGCGTCGTGGTATTGTCGGCTCCCACAAGGATGAGTTAGGTGCTGAAAACAAGGATAAAGTTGATAAACTAACTTGCACCTTTCTGAAAAAGTATGGACTCTCTGAAGCCGACATTTTTGGTGAAGTTTAAAAATACACTTTAAAAACACTACCTGTGCGATTCGTCACTACCTGGTCTGCCGTTCACAGTGGAATGTTATTATGTTTGAATAAATAGAATATTCCAAAATTCAATTTTTATTTTAAGTTAAACATTGTTACATTCGTTTAGCTTATTTTTCGTAGATCATGCCGTTGCTTTAAAGTGCTTCGTTCATTTAATAAAAATTTTCCTTCTCTTTAAATTTATTGGTGGACAATTGGATTTAAAGCCCGCAGCAAGTGGCTCACTTGATCCCGATACTTTGTCTCTGCTTTGCTAGTTTTTTATTCCTCCTCATTTCTGGTTTTCGTGTCTTCATTTCTTCTTGGTAACTTTCACTTGCGATGTCAGAAAGTTCTTAATACATGGGTAAGTCTTTGCCATAAAGTTTCCCGCCTGCTTAGAATGCCTTTCAAATGCTTCTCTGCTCCTCTCGTTTACGCTGCGTATGCGTGATTTGACGATGATAGGAGCCAAAGACAAGCTCTATGTGATAGCTCTAAATAGTACACCGAAGAAAAAATAACAATGTATTGCATTTAAAACTTACAATATATTTTTTGTGGAAAATTTGAGATTGTGTTCTTCTAATGAATTTAAATTTAAATGAAAATTAATTTAAAACGAATCTTTCCTAATACATAAAAATTAGTATTTCCTTTTACAAATTTTGAAAAAATAATATGGTTTTTTTAAATGGTTCGAAATTCTAAGCGCATTTTTTTACATAACACTTAAATACTTCAAATATTTTTTTTTTTGAGTGCAGGGGAAGGCAAATGCACATTAGATGCATTTTGTGCTTTGTGTTCAGCTGCAATTATGCTTTCCACGAGCTGGAAAAATCCAAAAGATGAACGAGTATGATGCGGAGTCATTTTTCCGAGCCTTTGGCAGCGTTGGCATTTTTAAGATTTTTGTTTTTGGCAGAAATTGTGCCGCAATTCCCCGAAAAACTCAGACTGAGTACTCGGATTCCCTTTTGAGGTCTGAGTAGAGCATCCACTCGATTTGTCTGCGGTTCAGTGGGTTTAATTCATCAGAGCTCTGTTCTTTCCAGCTTTTACTGCCTTCCCGATGGCCTTTCGTCCTTGCCGAATAACAAAAGTAATTAGAGACCAAAGCAGAAAAGGGTTGACCAAGGCGAAGTAGTAGAATTTTTCCCCATTTCCTGGTAGCTCATTAAACGAGTGGTTGGCAATCGATCAGGGAACCCATGTATGGGTTTTCCTTTATTGTGGAACTGTGTAGGTGTCTGTGGACCTGACCCACATACGAACAGACATGCATACATATAGAGACTCTTATCAGGAGCATTCATTGTCAATGCTTTCCGCAAACTTTTCTCATTAGACAGTGCAAACAAAATGGCTGCGTCTGCGGTTTTATCCGCCCAACGACCCACCACCCAACACCCATCCACAATGCGGATGATGTGCCTGCTGATGTGGACGCTTTTGGCTCTTGTTTGACATTGGCTTGGCAAATGGTGTCATAATGGCCGGAGAACTGCCAACAAACAATAGCTGCCGACAGCGGGACAGATGGGCCGAATAATGAAGAGTGGTAGCTGTGAGCTGTGCATAATGAAACAGGCGAAAACTGAATTAATTGTTGCCAGCTCGATGCACGTGTCTCTGGTTGAACTTAGGAAAATAACTAAGAAAAATCGTTGAAAACTATTGTCTATTCTTGATGTACAACAGAACATTCAATTGGGTATTAAAATTTATGAAAAAGGTTAAGTAATCTGCACTAAAACTAGTTACACAGGTTTCTCAAAAAAAAAATGTGTTAAAGTGATATTTTTTAAGTCTTAATAAATGTAGAAGTCGCCATCGCGCACTTTCTGGGTGCGCAATGTCACTGGGGTCTCCCCATATATTACGTAATAACTTTATCTGCGATTTTTGGTTGATTTTTGTAATGGTAACGGTGATTACCTAAAATATTTGAGTACAATCTTGCTGCTTTTTATTCATAATTAGCACATTCCTCGAAATTGCTTATCTTCAGAACACGATTGTTTCGTTGGTATTTCCTCTAGCTTTGATTAACATTTTTGTTTCTTTTATATCAAATTTATATGGGTTTTCCTACAGGGTAATTTTATTTCTGTAAGAATATGCGTTTAAGTAACTGTATTATTTAGAACGGATCTTATTTATATTTGTCACTAAAAAAAAAATAAAATTAATGTAAGTACTTCATGTTTTTGGTGCTATCAACATCCTTTCAAACATCATTTAAATAAAAAGTCAATGACTGAAAAATAAACCAGTCTACTTAATAGGTATTTTAAAGTCGGCACTTGATTTAATCAATTTTCTGAGGTTGGGTATAAAAAGAACGAAAACTCGGAGTACAAGTTAGTCGCAAATGCAAATTAACATAATACATCTGGTAAGTAAGCTAATCGGTGAAATATACAAAGTAAAGCTTGCTTTTCCCCTTAGATTTTTCTGTTTGCCTGGAAAGTCGCTGCTTTGGCCAGCCCTCTACCCGGTGGTGGCAAGCATTGCTGCTGTACTTGTGGTGGTGGTCCTTTCGGCTAAAATAAAATGCAGATGTATGAAAATGATGAAACAGTTCATTTTTGACGGTGCGCAATCTCAAATGGTTTACCAAATGATATCTTCATATCATCCTCCAAAAACCAGACATTAATGACGAAACGGCAAACTATAAAAATAAACTATCTTACAATAATATAAATATTGATGTTTAATTTCAATTATAAATGTTTAGTTTTCTAGAGGGTATCAACATACATACGTGAGGGTAACTTTTGAAACTAAGGGAAATTCTTAATGAGTAAGAAAACAGAATTCTTTCAGCGGTGTCTTACGCTCTATCTTAATTTCTTTGGGATTTTACCAAGTTTGTATGGGAACTTACTTCAAATTTAACATGCGCAAGAGAGAACGGCCCAAAAAGATGCTTATCACTTGGATTATTTTTACTCGCTCCCATGAGGTCAAAAACTGAGAAAAGTCGCAGCTCTTTTATTGATATTTAAAACAAAACGAAATCCAGACCTGCCCTAATATTTCAGGTAATTAAAAATTCGCCACTTGTTTTGCTCTTCTCCAGTAAAGTTGAGTTTAATTTCGATTTAATAGACATAGACAGGGTGTACATTTATCAGTGTTTATTAGGTATCGCTATCCGATTCGGTTGCCGTGTCCGCTTCCGTTTCCGTTTCCAGATGCACAGTTCCTCGGGAGATGCTCGTGGCTCAGCTACAGAGTGGTGGACACTACACTACGCTACATAGACATTAATTGCTTAGTTTAACAAAGTTTCACTTGTGGCATGCATAGAAATATCCAGTGTAGAAATATCCAATTGTCGTTCTCAGTTTAGAGTTGCTCTTTGTGGTTGCTTGTTATAGTATTTGGTTTTTCGTTCCAGGCAAGAACCTCTGATTGTCAGAAAGTTATTGAAGTCATATCCGAGGGAAGTGCAAGCCCGTGACCCGAAAGGAGTGCGATTCAAACTGAGACCGAGGTAATACTAATTCTACAGCGAACATGGGAGCTTAATATATACATTTGCTTATTCTCATAATTTTCCATCAATGTTTGCGGTGTGTCCTTGTGCTTGTGTCAGTGTGGTGGTTAGTTTCTTATTTGTTTGTTTCACTTGTGTTTTTAAGCATAGTCACGCTTTTTACCCCTTAAGAGAGTTTGTAATTGCATTTCTCATTTGAACAGATTCTAAGTTATTGCGTTATTGCATTGTTACAATCAACATTTAGCTCGGGTTTTATTTAGTAGGTACATAAAACACTCTACAACGATAAAATGTCTAAATTGGCTCACTTAATGCTATAATTCCTACAGAGTCTGAGACGGTGGTTTATCAGATTTAACTATGTTATTTTCTTTTACATCTACATCTACGTAAATAGAGAAATGGGAGATGGGTTACTTGTTACGCTTGTCTGCCCACTTATTGCTTGCCGTTTTGGATAAGTACGCCATTTAATTGCCGCCTCAGGACTTATCCCTTGTGGTATCCTCCTCCTCCTGAAGCGAAATGATCTGCATAAATCGACAACAAATTCGGAATGTTCTTTAGAATGTCTTGGATTACGATGGCGTTTTTTTTTTGTTTTGTCTAGAGTGACATGCCCAACACCGAATTACTTGCTGGCGTTTCTACGTTTCTTGCCAAATAAACGTTACTTGCACGAGACATCAAAGCAAAAGGCTTCCGCTGCGGCCAAATTGGCCAAAATAAGATGGTTAAGCTCTATATAGCTGATGACTCTAGTGGTTCGGCTAAGGGATATGTGTTTTTCTATTTTGGTACCTATTTTGGTAGCATACTTACTTGATTTCATCCAGCTGGCCGTGAAGTGGTTGCTTTCTCGGTTTTCTGTTATTCTGTTTTTTCTGATTTTCTGTTTTTCGGTTATAAATATTTCTAATACGACGAGTACTCTATAAACTGTGTAGAACTCTCAAAAGTATTTGTTTTTCAGCATTTGCATTTGAGGTATGCCCGTATTATTCGAAAGGTAAGTGTGTGTCGCCTAGTCCCTAGTAATAACACTGTGATATCTTAGCCTAACCTCCTAGCCCCACTGAAAGAAATCGTCGAAGTCATCTAAAAAACACAAAATTTAACCGAAATTAGCCAGATTGGGTTAGTCAATTTTGGAGTGCCGTTCTGTGGTGGATTCTTGCAAAGTGCTTCGATTTAGATTTTGATTTAGATTTGGAAACACTGGAGATAACATGCCAATCGAGTGGGGAAACTTAGCTAAATGGTTGTACTTCTATTTTTCTTGCGTTTTTTCGGTTTGGTTATTTTATTTGTTTAGTTTTTAGTTTTTACGCTGCTATTCACGTGGCTACTGTTCCGGTTGCAGTTGTTTATGGGAGCAGTGAGCTGCGGGAACTGGTTTTCGAACTGTGGGCGGTGGCTGTTGGTTGTGGTGGTTGTGGTAGTGGTGGTTCATTCGGAGTTGTGGTTCGGATAGTTGGAATGGAAAATGGGAACTTCATTTTCATTTTTGATTTAGAGCAGCAGAATGGTGGCCAAACTGGACAACAACTTTAAAACGGAACGAGTACTTAAATATGCAGGAAGATATATATTCACATCGAGAGAGCGTAAAACGATATATATATAAAATCGAGAGGAGTCGAAAGTTGAAACGTATAAATATACTTAGAGAACGAAAGCGGTTAACACTCTTATGGTACACCTATATGTATATGGTACACTGGCCCAAGTTCCGTCTTGGCTTCCGGATCCTCCATATCTTTTGTTTTCTTGAGTGATAGCAAAACATGCCGAAAGGGATGGATGAACTTAACGTAGAGCTTGGAGAACGAGCTGCTTACCTCGGTGGGGGAAAAAAGAGGGGGACTCAACCCACCAGACCCTGACCCCCTTCGATTCGATTGGGTTCGATTCGTTTCGATTCCGCTCGACTGAAATTGATTGCTTTTAATTCGCTCAATTCATTACCCCAGTCCAGCGGCCAGCGATGCACTGGTCTCTTGTTTGCTTATCGAGTTAATCGCGTTGCGAATTTATTGATTGCAATTTCATGCATTGGCCAGTGCGAAATGAGCACGACCAGCGGTCGGTTGGGCACTTAATATTCATGATGCAGCCATTTACTCGAAAGCCATTACAGTCGAAAACACGCGGAGTTCGCCTGTCATTACCTGGGGTAAAACTAATTATAATTAACAATGGAAAATGGCATCCACACTCGCATTACAGCGCTTTCACGTTTTATCCCAATCGCCATTTAAACTTTGAATCTACGGTTTCGGTAGGGTGTTCAGAAATTAAATATAATGGTGGGACAGTTAAAAAAAAGTTTATAAAATCGTATTTATGCTCCTTCTATTATTGAAATTATTGGTTTAAAGCTAATCATCTGAGATACGTTTTGAAGTTTTTTGACGGCAAATATATTTGTAATATTTTTAATGAGCTACGATTAATATTGATTTTAAAGAATTTAATGAAAAAACCTCAAATTTATCAAAATACCATGAAAAAGTGTAGCGAATAATTCATTGCAAATTTAAATAAATCTATTCAATATAACCCTAATTGATTTTATGAATTTTCAAACCACTTTTTTCAGTCTTTAGTCTATGTTTTTTTTGGGCTGTACTCACCTGGACACGGTTTTCGGTTAATTTGACCATAGATAATTGGGTATAATTGAGCGAGCAATCAAAATAAAACGAAATAAACCTTGTGGAAATTTATTAAATAAAGTACGTTAAAAGTTGACTAATGGCGAACAACTACAACGCATGGCCAAAAACTACGTAAAAAGAGTGGCTAAAAGGGTGCTGGAGAACGGAAGTTGTGCAGATTGGTGGTGGTGTGGCGGTTCGATTTGGTCGGTGGTTGGGTGGCTCACTGCCTGTCATTGGGCCACACAGTCATTGCAGTTGGCCGTGCGATCGGCGTTGCTGTTATTCGAATGGGAATTGCCGGAATCCCGAAGTGGATGACTAGATTCTGATCGGTTGGCCTTGTGGCGCAGAAGTTGCCAGCGGCGCTGCCAGTAGTTGGACTTTTTGGCCAGAAGCTGCTCGCTGCCGGCCACCTCGATGTGGCCCACAGAGGCCCGACTGGTCTGCGGATGGAGAATCAAATCCGTGCGCAGTTGCTGCACTCGCCGGACATCGTAGTTTTCCACCACAATGATGGGCGTGGGTCGGAGGATGCGCTCGGGCGGATTCAACCGGATATTCGGCTGCAGGGAATGGCAGTTCCGCTGTCTTCGCCAGATTCGAGACTTAAGGCTGGGCCAGTGGAGCAACTGCTTTAGGGAGATCCTCTGAGGTGACTCTGCGGCGGCAGCAGGGATTGGACTTGCAAGGAGATCCCTGACCAGGTCAGGAGCCACCACCATTCGGCCACCATAACTACTACAATGTCCGGGTGATTGCTGCAGGTCGTGGCTGCTGCTGTCCTGCGAGTTCTGTGGTGGGGGTGTGCTCACATAGAACTTGGTGCGGGCGGAACGGGATCGAGGTGACCGCACCCGCAGACTGTTGGTCTTCCATGCATCGTGCAGGGATCGCAGGCCGGGCAAACGTGCAAGGAGGTGGATGTTATCGTAGGAGGCGGACAACATACCTGCGCGCTCGTCCTGGTACTCGTCATCATCCGACGATTCGAGCCGGTCCTCCACCAGCGAGGTTTGCCTCGAGAGACCCTGATTTGAAAAGGGTTCACATTGCAGGTGTGGCACATTGCACATTGCACATTGCAGATTGCAGATTGCAGATTGCAGATTGGTGTTTAAGCAAACAGAGACGAAGCGAAATGAAACGAAAGGAAAGAAGACGAAACGAAAACCGAAAATTGTGAGCGCATCTACTACGAGTACGGAAAGGATTACACACACTAAAGCCAACTGCAGCTAAGGTCCTTCCATGTCCTTCGTGACCTCCTCCAAAAGAAGGAGAGATAGCTGGTGAGGCCTTCATGGAGACCCTTGACTTACCGCATTGTGACGCCTTCTCGGCGGCGATCGCTTGTTCCACAGCGCCTCCAGTTGATCGAAGTGCTGCGATTGGGCCAGAGCCGCCTGCTCGGGGCCCAGATTGGCCTGCGAGGCCCCCGTCTTGGTCTCGGCGATCTTCGAGATCTCCTCCATGCTGGCCGAAACGCTGAAGCGCCGCTTCAGGCGCTCATCCACCTGGGCCATCATCACCGAGGAGGTCAGGTGGCCGTACTTCTTCTGCCAGGTGTACGTGTCCAGCGAGACCTCCTTCTTCAGCAGCCGCTTCATCTGTCGCTTGGGACCCTGGGGTCGAAGATCTGGAAGGATATGTGGGTTATGTAACGATTATGGTTTCTATTTATAGTAAGAGTTATACCCTCTACATCCTTGCTGGGACCCGAATACGTGGGCAGCTTGACATACTGCGCCGGGGTGTTGTGCAGACAGATCACCGGGAGATTGTAGCTATCCACCAGTTGAACTAGGACTCTTGAGACCTCCAGACTGATGTCGAAGTGGGTGAAGGGCACGTGCATTTGGAGCGAGGTCAGGGCTAAGCCGCGCTTGGTCTCCCAAACGATCAGGGTCTTGTCATCGCTTCCAGAAACTGCAGTGGATCCTATTACGAAATAAGACAAAAACTTTAGTGTAAGGAACTGATAATGAAAAAAAAAGTCTAAACAAACATCTGCATATTACATATAAAATTTGAATAATTCAAAACATTTTAAATGGCATGTTTTAGTTTGAGAATATTTTTAACAATTTTAGAATTTTATGTAAAAGAATCCCCTATTACATCTTTAAAATTAATTAAATACGCAATAAAAATCTAAAAGTTCATTACAAATTTATTAGATTTACTACGGTTGTTTTTCTGTGTATAAATCCCTATTGAAAGATCCATATAGAATCAAAAACTCACCATCTGCCGAGACCTTAACGCCAATCACTGCACCCAGATGCCCGGCCAGCGTGTGAACCTCCTCGCCGGTGAGCAGGTCCCAGAGGATGAGATTCATGTCCTTGGAGCCGGACAGGACCTGCGTTTTGTTGGTCACCGAAACGGCCACGCAGGTGACCGCATCGCTGTGCCCCACCAGCACCTGGCTGAGCTTGCCGCCCGTCGCCTGCCACACCTTGAGGGACATGTCCCGCGATCCGCTGATGATGTGGGCACTATCCGCACTGATCTCGAAGCAGGTGATCTCGTCCGAGTGCGAAACGGAGTACTTCTCGTCTTCCTGCGTAAGGGACCAGATCTTCAGGGTATTATCCCCGTTGGTGGAGGCGGCGAAGCGCATGTTGTTGGTCACGGCCAGATATTTGTAGGGACCCTGGATGGTCTGCAGCAGATTGCCCGAGTGGGCCATCCAAACGAGGAGCAGTGAGTCGCGATCCGTCGAGATAACCCGGAGCGAATCCATCAGGACCACCACCTTGACCACCGGTGCTGTGTGGCCCTTGAAGGAGTGCCTAATCTCGCCCAGCGCCAGGTTCCAGATGAGCACCAGACGATCCTCGGAGCCGGTGGCCAGGAACTCACCATTCGGGGCAAACTTCAGGCAAGAGACCCCAGCCGAATGGCCCTCCAAGGTGCACTGGAACTCGGGTGTATTGATCCGCATCAGGTGGACATTCCGGCCGGAGGCGATGGCCATTTGCTGGGAGTCGCGGGACAAATCGAAGCAGGTGATCGGCGGCAAGGTGGTCGACGGCGATCGCTGCGCCTGCGCATGACGCTTCAGGCTGCGCTTGCGACGCGGATGTCGCGAGTAGGGATTCACGTAGAGCTCCTCGTTGCGGAACGAGTAGAAGGTGATCTTGTTGCCGCCCACGGTGACCAGGAAGTCATCGTTATCCATGGCGTGCACGGCGGTCACGGGCCCAGGATTCGGAGGCAGGGATCTCACCAGCTTCCCGGCATGCATGTCGTAGATCAGAGCCCGCGTATCATCGCAACCAACCACACAACGCTGGCTGTCCTTGCCAATGGAGATGGTGCGGATCTGGGGGTTACAATATAGGGATTAGTAACTAGGAAGGGAACTTACCTAGGTAAACTCACCTTTGACTTGTGTCCCTTCAGACTGTGCAGCTCCTTGCCCGTGGCCAAAGTGCGAACGTAAAGCGCATTATCCTCACACAAAGCCAACAGAAAGACCTGGAAGCGGACAAATAAAATGTAATAAATGTAATAATTAAATCCGCAGCTTTGTGAAATGTTGGAGTTCCCCAGAATTTAATTTACAGCCATTTGTTTTATGTTAAAAATGGAGATAATCTCAACAAATTTATTATGTTGAATTAAAGCCCAAATTAGTTAGTTAATTTAAAACCAAAATTTATGAATATTGCTTTTATCATTGAAAAATACCTGATGGCAAAGAAATGATGATTAATATACATTTTTCCGCCATTCAGAATGATTAATTATTAATTTTCGCCATAATTGTGGATCGAATTCTGGGACATCGAGGGCCGTTGGCGAGGTAATCGAAAATTAATAAATTGCATTTCACCACCACGGAGACCGAAGGCAGGCTGAAACATTTCAATTTAAGGGCAGCTCACAGGAAGCTTTCTCCCCGCCCCCAGGAGGGGGCGTGGCTGGGTCACTGGCGTGCCACGAAGCCATCAGGATGCAGGCCAAAGAGCAAGAAAGTTGATTTCCTTTGCCATTTTCCTTGGCTAAGAATCCTGCCCAAGGGGCTCCTTCCCACAAACTGAAGTGTTCGCCTGCACACATATATATATGTTTTCGTATGTATAGTAGCTACAGAATATTCGTGGCTCTGTGAAATTACATTCCAATTTTGGGCGAGAGGAAAGAGTCCCGCCCAACCGGATATGTCCTTGTTATCGCGAAACAATTTTTCCGCCTGCTTATAGGCAATTTTCCCTCAATTTTCGCCAGCACTTTTGTTTAATGTGTGAAATTGTATTTTCGGTGGCGGCAAAGGACATCACGAGTTTGCGATCTCAAGGAGCCCACCAAAGTCCAATGGTAATTGAATCGCTCTCCTGTTCTTGTTTTTCTACTTTGTCTCTTGCTTTTCAGTTTTTGTTCTCGAGGCACTCGGAAAAATGTTTTTTTTTGGAATTTAAAAACTGAGATTTAAAAGAAATAATAATTTTCAAAATTATGTGCAGCATTATTCGGAATTTATTTAAAGAAAAAGAGATTCCGGCAATAAATTAAATGAAATAGAAAAATCCAAATAGATGAAATAATAAAAAAAACTCCTCCTTTGTATTTCTTTTAGTGGACAAACTGCTGACTGGTATGTGTTATCCGAGGAGCTTTGCTTGAGCCAAGAGCTGCAGGCCCGGCGCACCTTGAATTACAGTGGCTTTTTCCTGTTGTCTGTCTATTGTGGATTTGCTGGAGCGCACCAGATGGATGTGGGGGCGTTCAAGGAGCGAGAAGCAAGTGGTAGCACGCATCAATTGCCAGTCGTTGGGATGAGGATGGGAATGGGGATGAGGATGTAGACAAGATGAAATGGGGACCCCAATCCCCGGGCACAGTTGCCAATGACAAAGGACGTCAATGTCGGGGAGTCGGAGTCCCCGCCGGTATCTTGATATTATTTTGCGTGCCAAATTGCTGCTAAGTATGCAATACTTATTGATAGAGGCAGGCACGAACCAACACTAACAGACACACACAAACATCTGGGTTTTTTGTCAAGCTGATTGACAACAAAGGATTTGGCGCGTATTACGTCCCCAAGCCGGAATCACTTATTAGAATTTCACTAGAAAAACCCCCTGAAGTTGCCAAGTCACCCTGCTTTATCTGTCATATCTCAGCGAATCTATTCGCTCGTCCGTCCATTGTGTTTCGCTTTAAACTTGCAGGATTTCATTTTTTTCCCATGTCATCTCTGGCGTTTATGTGTCCTTAAATTGCGCTTTTCGTTATTGGGTTACTTGGGACGCTTCACTCAAGTGGAATATGGCTTAAAGCTTGGCATTCTACTTCTTTTTTGGATTTTTCCTTTTCGCTTTTTATTATGTTTTTCTGTCTCGAACACAGGAATTTCTTTTAAAGCTTTTCAGCTGAGCATGATGAGCGGGGAATCCCCTTAAGGACTCAACTTTTGTCTTTGCCAGAAGTTTGTTTCGTTAAATTTGAAAAGCCACATAAAGTGAGCGGTCGGGAGTGCGTGGAGAATTCGCTGAGGATGCACTTGCCGAACTTAGTGTTAAAGGAATTCCTCCGTAGTATTTAATTCTTTGTCTTCAAACTCACCGAATTCCAGGAAATATCGATGCGAAGCACGGGACTAGTCATCTGCATGGTGTTCAGCAGGCCGAAGTTCTCCAGGTTCCACACGCAAATGGTCCTGTCGAGACTGCCCGAGATCAGGACATCGCAGGCTCCGGCCACCAGGATCCCACTGACCGGCCCGCGGTGATGGGTGATACGATGTCTCTGGAAGGGAAAAATAACAATTACGTTTGAGGAGCAGTCATTTTATGAATTGTTATGAAATCTTTTGCAAATACTAAATAAATTATAAGCCCATAGCTTTAAAGATTTTAAAGATTTTTTGTGTTTATTAACACCTATTAAAATGTCAGAAATTTTTGTAATTGGACCATTTGTTGAAAAGCTATGAGCATACATATCTCACTTTCTTTAGCTGAGTTTCTCTTGTTCTTTTTTTTTTAACTCTATTTACAAACATGGAAATGAAATAAAATGGTTTCTAATCCCCAGAGACTTTAGAGGGACTGTGGTGTTAGTTCTACATCACATTATTTAATTCAGAAAGGGACAGTTGCTTTATCATCTATGCTCATCGAACGCCATTTGTTCCTTATGCCAACTAAACGAAGAGATTTTAAATATTTATCACTGGCAGCAAAGCAGGAGCTCTGTTACCAAGCCAGTTCGACTTGGCTTGCGTGTCCCATGTGCTACCCTCAATTTTGCCGCAACTTCCGCTCCCCTTTGTTTGTCACATTTCGTATGCATTAAGTTAATTACCACCTAGCATGCGAGCTTCCCTTCCCAGGAAGCGACGGTGGGAAATGCCAAAAGTTTGATAAATTACCCGGACTTAAAAAAGAAATAGAATGAAACCAAAAAGCGGTGGCGACATGAATGGAAGTGCCGGCATGACACGGCGTATACGTAATATTGTAATTAATTCAATAAGTGCGCGTAATTGCAGGTGTGTGTGAGTATGTGTGGCACTTCCGGTCGTCAAGGGAGGAGATTGCACTTTTGCCGTGGATCCCCGCGCTAAAAATCCTTAAGGGCTTGCAGCAGCCGAGTCAGCGAAATTGACTTTAAAATATGCCCGGGGCCAACCGAGTGGCAATAAATCTAATTTCTATATGTGTGTCAACAGGACGACGGCAAGGACGAGAACAAGGACACGGTGTTTTCCCCACACTCACACACACACACTCGCCTGATATGCAAACATGGCGCATTGTGGGTAATCACAGTTTAATGTGTGCGTCTCTGAAATATCAACTTAGCATGACTTACGGCGGGGCGGAAAATGGGAAATGGAAAATGGGAAAGTGGAAAAGGGACAGGACACCACTGCCACGGTTCATTTGCCAGGCCGCGGAATATGTAAACCCATGTTCAACGAGCAGCACACACATGTCAGCCAGATGGCAACAATCCTTCCCCACATGAGAGCCAAACAACCCCGCCCCCTGGCCATATTCCATCCCCTCCCACAATGACCTTGCCTTCTGTTTGACGAAAGGGGCCGTGGCTACTGTAGTTAGGTGGAATTTATTTGGGCCATTGAAATTATGCAAATGCATTCGGTCTGTTTGATCTGGTTTGCGGCAAGGCTTTGCAATTAGCTTCGGCAAATGCATTTTTCATTGCACCCAAAATGGAAAGCATTCGATGCCTTTCGAATGGGAATTCAAAAATAATTTATTAAACCAAACAGAGTGTTGTTTGATTTTAATTTACATGAGACCAACTAATCGATTCCAATTATCAGAAATGGAAATAAATGTGTGAAATTGAAAGACGTTAATTAAAGTTTTAAACCCACTTTTGTTAGTAAACTGCAGTTTATGGTGTGTGCTAAAGTTATCAAACAAATTGCTCAAATTGTCTCGGATAAACAACAGGACCCAGAACAATTGGGTTGTCTTTTTGATTGCCTAAATTCTGATATTTAATACAATTTGTTTGAACAGAAAAAGTGTTGTCTTTTTGCATCGTTGATTTTTGACAAGAAATTTAAGGGCCGTTTTCTCGTCTGCCTGTTAAATTTAAAGTAGTCGCCACACGATTTCTAGGATTTAACCCTACTTTAAATTTAACAAACGGACGAGAAAACGGCCCTAGGTCTGTCATTTACGTTTTAACTGGTAAGGTTCTGTCAAGGAATCACACTTTAACATTTTAGAAAAAGACAAACATTATTACAAATAGGAAAATTTTAGATTTAAATAAATTGACATGTTATTACCAACTCTGTAATAATTCTAGTTACTTAAGTCCCTGCTTTTGGTTAACCAACTTTGTTTTCCAGACTCTAAAAATATCATTTTGGCCAGCGCATAAATCGCTTTTAAATTAGCCAGTTCCCATGCATGAAAATCCCTGGAAAAGTTATATAGTCTCCATTGTCCCGCTTTTAATTCGCTGAAAATGACCATTACAGCAGCCATTAAGTCCCAAATGAATACCCTTATGTGACTGTGCCATTGTGTTTGTGTGTTTTACTCACCAGTTTGCCGCTGGCCAGGTCCGTGATGGCGATGGTTGCATCCTCGCTGCTGCTTATGATGAGCGTGTTATTGACGCCAGCTGCCACGCCCGTAATGGGAGCCGTGTGGGCGTTGCTAGGATAAACGGAGAAGCGGAGGATGTTTAGATAAATTGCGCCTGCAGAGATTTACAAATTACGCTCAACGCGGCGAATGGGAAAATGTTGGCGATAAAGAGACGGAGGAGTCTCCTACACAGAGATTTATAAAGACCATATATTTAAGGGATTACTGTGAAAATTGTAAGCGAAACGCTTCTAAAGGAAATACAAAAGCTTTCATCATCTATCTTAAGAAGTAATCATTTTCAAGAATTAGGAATGTTTAATCATTTAAAATGTTTCCAGCAAAAATGTACAAGAAATGTTAAAATGTTTTGAATAATATTTTAAATTCTATGCAAAATATAATTTAAAAGATAATATTATTATTTATTTCTGAGCTAAACAAAATAGTTTAAAAATAAAAAGTTACTTCTTAAGGAGGGAAATATTCCGAAAAATACTTTTTAAGCTAAAATTATTCAATAAAGCCCCCTTTTCTCGCCCAGTGTACTCACTTAATGTGCGCCCGTCGCTCGCGGAGCGCTACGTGCCACACGAGAACACTGGCATCCTCGGAGCCGGTCAGCAGTAGCTCCGATTCCGACTGGGGAGCCACCACGAGGCACGTGACTGCCGCAGTGTGACCTGCGGAGTGAGAAGAGGTGGCAGGACAGGATTAGCTCGCCTAATGGCGGGACCTTCCATCGCTATTACGCCCCAACCCACTCACCCTTAAAGATGTGCTCCAGCGAGTTGCTCATGATGTGCCACTGCTGCACGTCGCCGGAGCTGGTGGCCAGAATGAGATGCTGCTTAGAAGGAGCCAGCCAAACGGCACGGATGCAGCCCGTCCCGGACACCGTCATCGTTCGAATCTGCGAGGGCAGCGGGGCGGGCAGCCAGCCGGTGAGGGGGACGAGAAGCGGTACGGCATAGCCGTCGCACCAGGCGGTCGCCGAGCGGACCGTCATGCTCAGCAGCGAGTTGTCGTCGTCGTCGTGCTCGCTGATCGGACGCAGCCAGGATATCAGCTGGGATCCCAGCTGCATTGGATCGCGAGTGAGGACGTCGCTCGATTTCCGGATCGTGTAGTAGATCAGCTCGATGTCCCGGTCCAGGATGTAGCAGCGCACGTGCTCGATCAGGCAGCGCAGGTAGCTGATGGACACGGTTTGCACCTGGAATTTAAATGAATATTTAATAGTTTTAAGAAGGTATTACAGAAGGTGTATTACAGAAATCTCTTTTAACGTAGCTTAAAATCTTAAATAAATTAAGGTTTAATAAAAAATCAATTTTATGGCCCCAACAAAAAAAGTGGAGTTTTCATAGTTAATTTAACCCGAATTAAAGATTTAACAATTTTACGAATTTATTTTGTAGTAATCGATTTTAGCATTTAACAAATAACTCAACCCTTGCTATCATCTAAGTCACACCATACCAGGACTTACAATTTAAGTGATAACAAAGCACAGTTAATTAAATAAAACGTGTAACTGATTAATTAAGACATTTGCTTATTCACTAAATTGGAAACATTTCTTACACTCTACTAGAAATACTCCTCGTGAAATCAATAAAATTTAGTTTTAAATCGTTTTGAATTTTATTGGACTCGGCGTTAATGAAATGCAAAATATTTATATTTTTTTATATTTTATATTCGTTTTCTCTATGCACTGTTTCCATGTTCGCCGTCGGGAATGCAAATATTGGCAGTTAAACATTTATCAGGAATTTCGGTTCGCAAAAGGATAATGAAATAACAAACAAAATCGTTAATTTGATTGGCTCACATCCACCCGCACACGCTCATAGAGAAAAAGAGAGTCACAAAAGTTTAATTGCATACTTTTCAGAGCCAAATACTGAGTTTTCCCGACTGAATGAAACGGAATGGAAAGAAATTAAATGAGCCGGATGGCCCGGGGGTAGGGAATCGGGGATCAGGGAATAATAGCAAATGGCCAACTGCAGCGAAACAATTAGGCAAGCGAATTAAAAGAGCCAAAAGCTTCACGAGCTTTGCTTGAATTTTGCATTTTCGGAACAGAGCAGCCATGGACGTCCACCGAATATCCGGTCTAATTTCATTATAATATTGGACTTCTGTAAGCCTTTTATTGAGCTCGACTTCAGCTGTCTATCTGCCTGTCTTTCTCAATTAAAATTATCCAATATTTTGGCAGCTTTGGGGATTTGATTCAAGTTGTGCTATATTCAGCACAGAATAAAACAATTAGGAGGCCACAAAGTCCTAATTTCATTTCTTTAAAGAAGTTTAGTTCTTAAAAAATATATAATAATAGTTTTCTTATCACAGATGAGTTTATGACATAAATATTCGTTCTATTTGTAAGAATTTAAATACCATTTATTTTAACCTATTAAATGATACAGAAGTCCATTTAAACTACGGGTTTTCCACTGTCTCTAACTGCATTTTCCAATCAACGTTTTCTTTTATCGGGCGACTGAGAGCACAATCAATAATAAATAAACCATTTTTCCCCATAATTTAGTTTTACTTCAAGCTTTCACTTCGACAGCTGTCCCTTTGAATGCACAAATTAACTTTGTGCCCATTTGCTGGTGCTAAATTTTGACATGTAAGCGAAAGACTGTCAGTTTGATTGCCAAATTAGCCAGGCAATTAAGAGGAACTCTGATTGCGGTTCCAGATGGGGAAACTAACAAGGACGAAACGAAACTAATTGGGGATGACTTACCGCCGCCAGCAGGAAGTCGAAATTGCAGACAGCGATCTGTTTGAAGCGGGTGGTGTCATCGGATCGCATCAGGTGGTGCCAGCTCTCCTCCACGTGCCGCATGCTGTAGCTCACATCCGCGGCGATGGGATTGTAGAAGGTGGATGTGTCGTCGTTGTGATGGGTGGACGATGACTTCCGGCCTGCGGAAACGGCTGATACCGCAGACACCGCCGACAATGAGTCTTTCTCGCGGTCCCTCTCCTTCATGCTGATCACCGACTTGGTATCGCTGCGATTCGACTCGTTCTCCAGCGTGCTCTCGTCCTCGTCCTGCGGAAAGAACAAGTTGGCCAGCTCGCAGTGCAGGCTGCGCGTCCTTTGGACGTCCAAATAGCGCCGCTTGGCCACCGCGGAGCAGTAGTTGTGACGCCACTGGATCAGCACTTTGCCGGACATAATCTTGTCGTGGAGGAGCAGTAATATATCTGCAAGATATTGGAATGATTTAAAACAAGAGGTTTTCGGGGAGGCAGTGGTATTTATATTCAATGTATTAAAAAATTGAGTGGATATTAGTGAGGGTTTTTTGTAAATTTGACCCCCCAAATGACTAACAAGCTGCCTTTTAATTGCTCTTTAAACTTTAACCTAAGAAATATTTTTATTGAGAATTTTTAAAAAGTTTTTTTTCTATTTTTTAAGATTTGGTCTTATATAAGCACTTTCTATTACCAAATAAATATTTTCAGAAGGCAAAGACCTCTTATAATTTTATAATCTTTCTTTTAGAAAGCCTATTGATAGATATACTTTTAAATTCTTATCCATTGATCATATTCTGTCATCCAAAGTTATAGATCATCGTTATTTACTCACCCATCTCGCGGTGGATCTTCTTGAAGGTGGCAAAGCTGAAGTGACCGCTCCTGGTCTCGATGAGCGACTCGGGATCGTCGGTGGGCATGAGCAGCTCCAGCAGCTCCGTCTCACTCAGTCCGTACTCGGAGCAGGTGATGTAGGAGGCCAGATCGCCCACCGCCTGCCGTCCGTAGTGCCGTTCCAGCTGGTCGAACTGCTGCTCCACATACAAAGCGAAGCTCACATCGCCCGGAATGCATTGCGGCGGAATCTTGAGTCGGGTGGCGTAGTCACCCAGATTCAGATCGAACTGATATTCGGTGGACTTGAAGCGATCCCGCTGCATGGGGGTGAACTTGAGCTGCTCCACCGGCGTGGTGGAGCTGCAGATGATCTGCACGTTCCAGGGCAACGAGGTGGGCAGCCACGAGAGCGCCGTCACAATATCGCAATCCAGCGGATTCAGCAGATGCAGATCGTCGATGAACAGGAACAGCACATCGTTGCCCATATCCTCGATCCTGCGCAGCAGGTTCTGGAACCACGTGTTGATGTACAGCGGATCGAAGGAGGCGTCCTTGGGCAGATAGCCCTCCGGGATGTTGAATATGATGGAGATCTGCTGGCAGATCACTCGCAGCAGCTCCAGATTGTAGGCGGAGCGGGGCGTGGCCTTGGCAAAGCGGATCACCCGGTGAACGCGGGTGGAGCCAAACCAAGTGCCCACCTGGCCGTACAGGTGGCTCAGGATGGCGCTCTTGCCGCTGCCATCCGCACCGCAAAGAAAGTACGGCGCATGCCGACTGCCGTTCCGGAAGTTGGCCATCAAATTCTGGCGGAGCTGCTGGGGCACCCGCGATTCCACCAGGGCAGCGCTGTCCGTGTGCTCCCGCAGGATTCGCAGGTGAGTCGCGTGCTCGTGAAAGATTTCCTGGAATTACAGGGATAAGATTAATATAAATGCTACATGTCTTTCGGAGAAAGTTGATACAGGGATTTAATTTATACAAATTCTAAATGTTTTTTGGAGAAAAATTTTCTTAAATTTCAGGGATTTATTTGATACAAATGCAATATGCTTTTCGTAGAAAGATTTCCTGAAATTACAGGGATTCTATATGCTTTCGAAGAACTGTATTCTAGATATTTTTAGAAATGTATTCCTAAAAAATATTTAGAGAGTTATTTGCTGCTATATCTAAATTTTATATTCACCTTATAAATATCACTATGGACGGCAGTCCATGTAGTGACGAAGCGCACCAGGAGGGTGTGCGAAGGCGACTACTATATATACACGAAGAAATGAAAATCTACTGTGATGGTCCGATCATAATGAATGATACACCTATCGAAAGGTATTGTGAAAACTAACAGGATTGCATACCAAGACTCTAAGAAAATCAATTGGCTTGGGAGAGAGAGCGGTGAAAGTGAAAAAGTGAAAATTTCGAAATTTGGAGCTGTTGGGGCCGGTGGGGATAATTGCCCCCTCGCAATATTCTACTTGTATTCATTTTGAAAATACCCGTCGAATGAGGGGTCGTTTGTCAAAATCCGACGCTCCGTTCAAAAGTTATAACCAAAATAAGATTTTCTTCGTCTTCCCAAAATGAAAATTTAATTCTGTTTGTCAGTTTGTCAGTTTGTCTGTTTGTCCAAAACATGTTTTTTAAGTTTTGAAAATTTTATATGACGTTCATCACATCGATATGAAAAACTTTTGTTCTACCACTTTTGGAAAAACTCGCTAGTTTAGCGGGAAAACAGCTAAAAATAGCTAAAATTCGGAAATCCGTAACTTATATACTACTAAAGCTACAGACTTGTGCTGCATCTCGTTTGAAAGGTATTTTTTAATGCTATAAACGCCTTCTATATGCAATTTGTGTAAATGTAATAATTAAAAAAATATGAACAAAAGCCAATTTTTTAAAACTTTTTTTTTAGTTTTTTTTTATTTTTCTCAAAAACGGCTGTAACGATTTTCTTTAAAACCTTAAACTGTATAGCCCCTGAGATTCCTTGAATTTTGGTATATAACACATTACTGTAAAAAGTCACGTTTAAAAGTTATTTTTATACGAAAATAGCCACTTTTGCCAGCTCGAACAATTAACGCTCCCTGAGTATTGAATTTTGTGGGAGGGTATCCGAACTGTATTTTAGGGTCATGGAATCAGTAAATTTGCACTTAAGAGTTCCATATAGGAATCTTTTGTTCTACGACTTTTGGAAAAAGCCGCTACTTTAGCGGGAAAAAGCTAAAAATAGCTAAATTTCGTTAGTTTGTAAGTTCTACACTACTAAAGGTACCGACATGTGCTATACCTCGTTTAAAAGGTATTTTGAAATACTTATACGCCTTTTTAACTTAATTTGTTTAAATACAATGGCTTACAAATTATGATTGACCAATTTAAATTTAAATGTATATTTTAGTTCCTATGAGAGCAAATGTAAACAAACAAAAACTTCTGATATCAAATAAAAACACCTCTTAACGAGGTAAAAAACTAGTGATGATCGCACCTTCAACATACAAAAGTTCTGATATCAACATTTGTGACGAAAAATGATTACACTCGTCATTAAATAGACTTTCTAATATTTTCTCATTCGGCACGCTGCAATAGAAAATGCCTGTGAAGGGAAAAAGGCTGGAATAGTTTGCTAGGGCGGGCCGAATGAGAAAATATTAGAAAGTCTATTTAATGACGAGTGTAATCATTTTTCGTCACAAATGTTGATATCAGAACTTTTGTATGTTGAAGGTGCGATCGTCACTAGTTTTTTACCTCGTTAAGAGGTGTTTTTATTTGATTATTATAAAGGTTAAGATTAAGGTTACTTAAACTTAAGGAGCTACATTTAAATACGATTAATTTCATTTAGATTATTTGACATTATTCCTTAATTGAGTGTGAGCAACGAAAATTTAATTCCAAGTTTAATTGCCGTGTGATGCCATCTGCACTTATCAATTATAACTTCAGGTGCGACAGGTTTCAAATTAAATCAGCTTAATTGGCAGTCCATTTTTTTCACTCATTCATACATAGATACATACATACATATCAACTAATGAGTGGATTTCAGAAGTTAAATCGCCATGTACATAAATAATTATTAAACGCGTTAAATATGTTTTGAATTATCATTCGAGTGTTGCGACCAGTTGTTAAACAAGGTCAGCATGTTATTTTTTCTCGGAAAATGCAATTATTTTTGATTGCGGGCATATATGAGAATCATTTGCATAGAAATGTGTACATTTTTGAATGATTTTGAGCCGGTAGCTGGTAGTGGGTTTGATTCAGTAATTGGATTTGCCACCGACAGCCACATCCCAGGACCGGTGTCATTTCCATCCACCTCCTTCAGCCATTCATCTTGGACCAGCTTCCGTTTGTGATGTGACCTCTAAGAGGTCCTTCTCCACTCACACCTCCTCGGAGATGTTAGTAAATAAAATAAAGTCGCACATGCATGGCCAAGTGTCGTAGCCGACTTCCGTTGGCAGTTGCCGAGAAGAGACCACGTCATCAGCATCAGTATCCCCATCAGCCTGAATGCCAGTGAGTGGCATTCACCGTGTTTGCCACGTAACTTTGTTTACCTTTGCCTTCGCCTTTGCCATTGCCCCCACCTTCGCCCTCCTGCTGGGCAGGTGTTTGAGTGGGTTGTACTTGGAAAAACAAACTCACTAAATGGTAAAAATATCAAGATATTCTATATAATATAACTCAGTTCCCTCTCCGAGTGCCAACAATAAAAAGGGGTCAAAATTAAAAATAAAGTGAACTTTGAAATTCTGGGTATTTATAGATGTGCTTTACCGACGTATTTTGATAGAAAAATATTCTAGAAATAAAGTGAATAGTTTTTAACATAGGTTTTTCAGGGGAAAATATATGTTCAATTGCAAAAACTTTTAGGAAAGAAAAATAATAATAAACCGAATATGTGCCCTCTTATAAGGAAAAGGATTGAAAAGTTCAGAAAATTGATTAAAAATTTTAAAATCTGTTATCATTTTCATTGATATTATTTTTGTAGATTTTAATCTAAATAGTGTAGGACAGCACTTTGTTTTTCGACTATAAACTTATGATTTCGGATATTAAACTTCATTTTTGGCGAGTGTCAGTCACTTTGCCTGGCAGTGGCATGTTTGCCACTAACAAGTTGTCGCCCTGTCCTCGCCAGGATCTCATGCTCAGACCGATTCTGAGTCTGAGTCTGTGGCGGAGTCTCTTATGCCATTTTTTTGCCAGTAAGCGGCTTTTGCTTTGCAAATCTCATTTGACAGCATCTGCGTAATGCACTTCTCGGCGAGACGACTACCGAATCAATACGACCAGGAGCTGTGTGTCCCTTGCCGCTCTCCTCTTAAAGCCACCTCAGATGTCGCTTAATTAGTTGGCATTTGAGTTGCTTTAATTTCATTTCAGGCGAGTGCCAGAGCTGCTTCACACACATTCAAGGGTTGCTCATACGACGTGTTGCATGTGTTGCAGGTGAGGATTATGGATGTAGTGGGGGCCGCACACTTTGCATATTTCTTGGTTGCGGCAACGAATGCCACAACATTTTGTCAAAGAGCGTGGAGGAGGTGGAGCAGGTGGAGCAGCTGGGTTTCGCCTTTGCAACACTTTTATCCGCATCGGTGGGGAAAAAGGAATGTGAATGGTATGGGATGTTGACCGGGCCTGAATGCAGTTTACGTTGCTGCATCGTTAAGTGCAAACAAGGGACGACCTGGCTGGGCGTGGCTACATTGTGCCCAAGTGTAAGTGTGTTAATATGTCAGAGGCGGTGATGAAGGGGGCGGGGGATTGCAGCCGAAGGGGAGCTCAGCCGTGAAAGGAAAATGACGAAGGCGAGGCTGCTGCTTTGAGCAGTGTGTTGGCAACTGGTAACTTGGAATCGGGTCTGGTACACTATAAGCATTTTGAAACCATTTAATTAAAAATAATTGGCTTAAAAATCATTTAGGAGCAATAACAAAAAATCATCAACGAAGGTAAAAATATATTGGTATTTATAAAAACTATAATTAGTAAAATTATAGGAAATAATAATTTATTATTTGATGAGTTGAAATTATAAAAAATTTAAAGAAACATTTTTTATTTTTCAAAAAAAATTTTAAAATAGTTTTTTGTTTAGTTTTTAATGCCACTTGTAGGCTACGGAAATTTGTCGAGTGCAGCACTCGTATTCGCCCGCTAATGGCAGCGACCAGTTCGCATTACGCCTCGTCCTTCGGCTGCGACCGAGCTGAAATGTTAAATGCTTTCAACAAAAGCCAACAAGAGGTGGTGGCGTGTGGGAGTGGGGAAAGCGTGGAAAAGGGGGCGAAAGGAAAGTGGCGGCGAGTGAACTTATGCAATGCAGGGCCATGCAGAAAACCGCAACTGGAACGGAAGGCGATCCAAGTGGATGAGCTGCGGAGCGGAGAGAAGCGGCAGCCTTGATCTAAACGATTTCCTCAGACATTTGCCGTTTTTGGGCCAACTCGATTTCAATTGGTTTTTATTGCAGGAAATCTCTTTCAAACTCAATTTCGACAACTGTCATATGCAAAGCATACTTTTTCGGGCATCCAATTGCACTCACAGACATACACGCATACAGCCGTGTGCAAAATAATAGCAGTAATCTATTAATATAAAAAATATTAATAAATGTTTGAGCTCAATGGAATAAAAGAGAAATTGGGTAAAGCTACAATTAATTAATGAACAGATTATCGTTATTTTGGAAGAAAGTGAGGGAAAACCATTTTTTAGTATACTGATAAAGGTAGAAATTCAATATCACTGTTTTCAATAAAAATGTAGAATATGTTTTGTAATTGTCTTAAGTTTAATAATCGAAAATGCTATTATTTTGACGACAGCTGTGTATATAAAAAGGACATGCACACGAGCAATGTTAGTTGGATTTTCCTGGAAATTGCAAATGCCAAACAAAAATCTGAACATATTTCAGGTGGAAAGCTGATATAAAGAGAATCTTTAACTAGTTGTTATTTGAACATTTTCCTTTGGCATTTCTTAAAAGTGACTTGTGCTTTATTAATTTTTCCATTTTGGTTTATTCTGCATATGACAACTTTATGGTTGGGCAAATCTTTCAAACTAATATTGAAAAGAGCCATTTTTTATAACTTAAAATTTCAATGGCTAGACTTTATACTTTCATTGTTTGAACAAGTTTTCCCATGCCAACCTATCTCCTTTGAACCTTAATTCACCTGCCACATGCCGAACATTTAATTAACACACCGCCATTAGCCAGGAACACGAGACTTTGCGGCGTGGCCAATATGCGGAACACCATAAACAATGGAGAAGCCCAAGAAAAGCTCAACAAAACGGCATAAAAAACAAGGTAACGCAAAATCATAAAGGCCTGTTACTCGACCTTTGTCTGGGGGCAATTCTTGGAATTAATTTATGATTCTTCGTTTCAGCCGCCGGCCAAGCAACAAATAACAATCAGAATTGCTGTTGATTAAATAAGCGGTCAGCGGTTTGCAGAAGTGGGGAAAGTGCTGCGAGGAAACACATTTAATTTAATTCGCGGCCCCCAGCGTTTTGTTACCTGTCTGCCGTATTAATGACCTCAGCTGGCTGGCCAACTCACCTGCACAGTCTTTTTCCTCCCCTTGATTACGTCGGGATCATTGGTTATGTGCGCCTCGATTAGCAGGCGCAGCTTGTCGGTGACTTTGTTCTTGAACTTGCTCAAGTAGGACTCGTGGTCCTCGTTGTCCGGGTCGATGGCCTCGCTGGCAGCACTGCCAGGTACTCTGTAAATTGGTAATAGCCTTAATTAGCCAGCAATCATAATCACAGATCTGTGGAGGCCATTAATTACATTGGTGTTGGCCAAAATAGTCAGTTGTTCTGAATAGTGATTAGAAAATAGGTGTTGATTTATATGTATTTAAAAATGTGGAATTAAAAATAACACATTTCCAATATTTATTTATTTATGTTTTTATTACTTTAATAAACTCTTTTTTAATCTCACATTTCTTTTTATTAAAAAAAATGTGGCTTGGCAAAAAAGAGTTTAAAGTTTTAATTGGCATACATTTTGCATAATGCGTTTTTCTCCCTTGTTGTAGTTGGTTAAAAGTTATCAAATTGAAACTTTTTCAGAATATGGATTGTTATTAATTTAAATTCTTTTAGTTATAAAAGCAATATACGATATAACAAGTGTGCCGTTTGCACACTGAAATAATTAACAACTTACTATGCTGGACTTTCGTTTAAACTAGGTTTTTTTCTGGAAGACTTACACCAGAGTCGTGTGATTATCCGTGGAGAGGTTCATGGTGAGTTCGTCCTTGATTTTCCGCAGCCGCTCCCCGGCCTCCACATCCCGCTTGCTGCTCTGGGCGGCTCGTTCTCGGAAAACTGCCAGGATTTTCTCGCTAGTAAGAGCTAATCAAAAAAATGTATGAATAAGACAAAATTATAAATTCGTTTGATGGTAAAAATACGACTTACCCATGGCCTGCGAAACCTCCCTTTCGATCTGCGTGCGTCGAAGTTGCTGAACCCGCTCTACAAAATCCGCGGATCGTCCTGCGGCACTGGCTCCCTGGACCAGAGATTGCAGGACTCCTTCCAGGAATCTCTGCATTGGCTGTGACTCAGCCAGCCAGGCATCCACGGCCATCAGCCTGGAATGCGAAAAAAAGCGAAGCTAATCAATAACTGGTGGACAGATACCAGCTGCCGATGTCGAATCAAGTGTTGGCATTTCCATATTTGCTCTGCCACAGCCATCCCGTTGCCGCCCCATCCAAATATTTGCCAAAGTTCAGCTCCAATTGAGTTGCCAAACAAAGCGAAAGTGGCACATGGATAATTTCAGTCAAACATGGGACAATGGAACGGAAACGGAACTTTGACAAATATTGGCAAACTTTGTCCATAACTATTTCGCTTGCAGTTTGCATTTCGGATTACAGCTTACGAACAAAAAAAAAACCTCCAAAGCCAAATTGGCGTAACTTATTTTAGGGGACATGTGGAACTATGTTTTCATATATTTCTTTTCACTATTAGAACAATTTGAATAAAATTTATGATGGTTAAAAATCAGTATTTTCAACTCACCGATAATCCTGCTTGAGCTGTCGCTTCGCCTGAGATTCATCTTTTTCGTACCACTTAACCAATGATGCCTCATGGTCTGCTGTGGTCTGATGATCGGCCAGAATGGCGGAGAAGATGTCCTCGTCCATTTTCGTGGGCAGAAGCTGACGACCGATGCCATCGCCCACGAGCACCATAAAGAAGACACTCTTCGTGTGGGCGTGGCAGGTGTCGATCTCGTGCAGATAGTCATCGATCATATAGGGATCCCGCTCCAACTGGTTGATCTCCAGGTCGCCGGTGCCAAAGTGCATGTCCACGAATTCGAGCTGCAGAAAAGGCAAGATATTATAAGATATATATAATAACAGTTTAAAAGTTATAAATATACATTATATGTAACGTATTCCTAAAATTCGATTCCTAGTGGTCTTTGATTAAAGATAAATTGTTCTCAAAAATTTCAAATTAGATTAAATTTGTTTTTTTTTTAATAATTATTATATTTTAACTAATTTCTCTTGAATTTTAATGTTAAGAAAACTGTGTTAAATATAATGCGATATCTCGTTAGAAAGCTTCTTAAAATATTAAAAGATAATAATAGGAATATTGACATTGTCACTTAAGAAAATCTTTTATTTCACATTAAAAGGATCATCTAATCAAGAATCTCATTGTACAATTTTAAATGTGAAACATGGACCAAATTATGATAATTTCGCTCCTTAAAAACACTTTTTCTCTTTATTATTTCGAATTATTCTCAAGCAGATTTTCCACCCACCTCGATTTGTCGGTCGTCGTAGAGGGACTGCAGCTCGGGACCCACCAGCTCGAGGAGCATGCGGCGCTCCTGGTTGAACTCCTGCTTCAGGCTGGCCACGTAGATCTTGATGAGCAGCGGCTTGGGGAGGCGGGTGTGGGCGGAGGTCACGCCCCTCAGTGCATTCAGCACGCTCTCGTCGATGGGCGCGGCCATTTTGGGACAGGCGAGGAGCTGGTTTTTGCCTAGTTTATTTGTTTGTTTTTCTGCGGCTGTGTCTGTGATTGAGTGGGTGGTCTGCTTTCGCTTCGCCTCGCCTGTTTATTTAAGTTGGCCAAAATCAAGCAGCATCGTCGCCCTCGTCGCGGTTTTACCAGAGTCAGCTCCGAGCAGCCCGCAGCTTTGGCACATGTTCAACGCGAGCGCCCAATAAATTTGTATCCGTATCTGAATCTGTTTCTGAATCTATATCTACAGCCGCGCTCCTCGCAACCGCACGATTCCTGGGCATAGCGGGCCAAAAGTTTATCCTCCTCGATTCAGCTGCGAATAAAAATTGAAAAGAGCAAAAATTGTATTTATGGCAAACTTTTTGCATAGCCCCAAACGAAATAAAAAACGAAGCCACGCGAGACAGCAAAAGTTTCCTTCCATGATCAAGCAAGGGATAAGTCCATATATATACCATATACACTCATTGTGGAAAAAAGGGGGAAGCGCACAAGTTGGACAAGTCAGCAAGTGTTAACATTTGACTGAGCTGCTGATTGAAACATTTGGGCAAAATATTGTTGGCGATTCCAAGAAGGGACGGAAGTTTGGCCCTAAATTATAAGTTAAAGTGGGAAGGAAGCTCTTAAAGAGTGTTAAAGTTAAGTTTTAGTTACTTAATTTTATTTTAATGAATACATTTTTAAAATCAAATAATTTTAGGGAACAGGAAATAGCCTGTTTAAAATACTATAAAATGAAAATATTTAATAAATATAGTCTTGGTTACTAGCTTTTTAAGACAGGCACCCGCAAAATGGTGTAACTATTCCTTAAACGATTAAAAATAATTAAGAATGCGGGCGAATGCTGGCTTTAAGACAAACACGGACTTGAAAGGGGCCAGTGGGGCATGTCCTGTCGGAATCCTGCTGCCATTCCGCCACTAATGAAGACCCTTCCTCCTCGCCTCGTACGGTTCTGTCTGCCGACCGCCAAACAAAATCGATTGCCATTAATTCCGCTTCAATGAGTTGGCTAAATTGCTCGTTAGGACAGCGGCGGAGGACAGGACATGGCGTGGTCCTGCGTTTCCTCCGCCTCGTCCTGCCATTTTATATTCCTCCGTCCCGAGGTGCAAGTGGCCTGGGTGTCGGTTTCAATCAGCCTTCGCAGCACACACTCACACGTGTTGCCTGTCTCAATCTGGGTTATCTCTTAAATATTTGATTCCCGACGAATTAAGCTTAATGAGCGACTCAGCCACCCACCCCCCGACAGGCCAGTCAAAGCGTTCTCAACGATGTGAAAATTATACGACCTGGACAAGTGCAAGACCCATTTTAGCTGACCGCCGACAAAAAGACGTTAAACCAGGGCAACGACAATCAGATATCCGCTTAGAGTATTGGTTCAATACGTTTACTTCCGTTTAGATATTCACTGCGATGACAACTAATAATATTTATGAATAATAAAGTCTTTAATATGCTCAAAGTGAGGTGAAAACCCATTAAAAACAGTAAGCTTGACAACATTAATTAATGATGTCTCAGTTTTGCTGGATAACAACAGAACATAAAGCTTTGCCACATTTTTACGACTCATAATTATAATTGGAAATCTGATAGGTCTAGACTAACCAAAAACTCGTTGGCATTTCAGTGAAAGTAATGGAAGAATAAAGCCATATTTGGCTTAATAATTACGTCTTTAATGTGCAAATTGGGAATTATGGTAAAAAATTATTAATATCAAATATGCTAAAAGTTCTACCCATGGTTTGCGCTCGCTTTTGTGAAATTTCATGCAACAAATAGTTGGAAAAATTATTATGGCGTTAATGCGCTTAAAACAATAGGAAAAACATTATTATCAATATGCTTGTGACATATATTATTCGGGCGATTATGTCTTAATTAAGTTGTTTAAAAATTAATATTATTTATTTGGTATTATTCACAATATGATATATAATAATATGGAAAATTATTTATATTAATATCATTTATTATAAAAATTATGTAAAAAAATACACCCAAATTATTTAGCTAAATGCTTAATATTAAAAAAATGAAACTGATATGATTAAAATTATTTTCCCCTTTTTTAAAATCGTTACGTTTTAGTTTACTTTTAATTGATATTGACTTTATTATACCCTTGTAGAGGGTATTATAATTTCAGTCAGATGTTTGCAACGCAGTGAAGGAGACGTTTCCGACCACATAAAGTATATATATTCTTGATCAGCACCAATAGCCGAGTCTATCTAGCCATGTCCGTCTGTCCGTCTGTCCGTCTGTCCGTCTGTCCGTTTCTATGCGAACTAGTCTCTCAGTTTTAAAGCTATCGCGATGAAACTTTCCCGAAGGTCTTCTTTCTATTGCAGGTAGTACATATGTCGGAGCCAGCCGGATCGGACCACTATATCTTAAGGCTCCCAATCAAATATAAGAAAATTCATTGTAACTTTGTAGGAAGTAGGCGTTTTGATTCTTGACTACTTAAAAACAAAATTGAAATAAATCGAAACGCTGAATCTGGAATCCCTGGAACTGCACCGAGTGAGTATTCTTTTATCTACAAGGGTATATAAGCTTCGGCTGGCCGAAGGTAGCTTCCTTTCTTGTTTTTTATGTATATTAAATACCGACATGCTTGCACTTTGAAGTTACTTTTTTTTATGTCCTATATCTACCCTTTGGCTATACAAATACTGTGTAAATAAGAGTAATAACACACTTCAACACATGTGTACTCGTAATAGCTAGTTCCTTGCATTCATGCTTAACAGACAATTTACCGTGCCTCGGAATGATCGTTATTGGCGATTAACCCCATTATTAGTCAATTTCCGACGTTTTAGGCCAGCGTTTCGTCAAAACTGTCAAATAACAAAATGTCCTTGGGGCTGTGGAGCAGTGGAGTTCGGCGTTTATCGGTGTGTTGGGTGGGGGATATTAATGGCTATAGGCAAACACAATTTCTCCTTGCGTTGGCGGTGCTATTACTCTTCTATTGGGCCGTTGTGTCATGGATAACGTGGCTACTGTGGGTGTCAAATGGCCACCATTAGTGGAGGGGCCAACTCTATTGCATTGAACAAGGAATGCCCAGAGCGAGCTGTCGATGCCATCGATATCTTGTTAAATATTAAGCAGCATAGAGCAACCTTTCAGCGCCTGCTGTCCTCCGGCGTTTGAAATGAAGCAGGTTTTGTATTGCTGGAAAACATGCAATATGCATTCTTCTTGCATTTTCCAGGTAATCGATACATTGTACATAAACAGTTACTGAATTCTTAATAAAGTATGTGAGGTGACGCATTTCTATTAAATTCCAAATTCCTCTTAGGGGGGAATACTACATAAGTTTAATATGTTTGCGAATCTTTGTCACTAAGGGCACGTTTTCTCTAATTTAAAGCGATTTAATAACTAAAGTTTGGTTTTTAATGGAACTGAGTTTTAGTTTTGCACTTGACATTTGCATACAAAAAGTTAAAATGAAATTAAAAAGTGTAAGTGGTGGCATAATAGCTGCACAAAGAAAAGGTCAAGTATTTCGTGGAATAATTATCCTGATATTTAACTGAGAATAATTTATTACAGTAAAAGAGAAGGCTATAAAAAGTATACTGACTCTCTTAGTTTTATAGATACCTATGCATATTCAAAAGCTATTAAGTACCAATTTATACAAATGTTATTTAGTTGCTTAGAGGCTTTGAATAGCATTTGAATAGCACTTTAAGTAAATTCAAGATTACCATCCCCAATAGCACTTTATTGAATTCACATTTATTTAAATACATTTATTACTTGTCTCAAGCAAATATTTACGGAAAACATTTAAGTGCCAATCACAACAGTGCTGACTACATATGCCATTCGTAATTCAATAAAGGCGTTATCGAGCCAATCTGGACTGGATATGAGCATATTTTCTTGCCAACTTTATTAATGGATCCAAGCTCGGCGACCAAATGGCCTAAACCTCTGGCCCTTGGTGATTTGCACAATCGAATGAGTGGTCGGCCCAGCATCCGCAAACTAAAATGAAAATAAAATATTGGCACTGACGCGCTGGACATAAATAAATAAATAAATGGATAATAAGCTAAAGGCCGCAACAGGCAGGAGCAAAACCGAGCCGGGAAAAGCGACGGCAGGGGAAAAACGCCCAGAAAAGGCCTTGGGCGAAGAGTCGGGCAAAGTCAGCAAATTCAGAAGAAACAAAACACGGAACGGGCTGTCCCGAAACGTATGGGAGGCATTAATAATAAATCCGCTGCACTGTATGTGTGTGTTGGCCCGCTTAGCTGCTCATTTTTTGTATAAATATTTAAGAGAAAGCAAAATAACAACAGGTAGCCCAAAATTAGAACAGTCGCCTCCTTTCATTTGCAAATGCCAGCGAGCAGAAGGTTTTCCCAGCCGTTATTACCTGCATTTGTATGCCAAGGAGAGGCTCTGCCTATGTCGAAAAGTATGCCACAAAACTTGCTCCTCCTTTTCGCCTTTCTCCTGCCTCCTGTCTCCTGTCTCGTGCAGCGGAAATAGCGAGAAAGCGAGAGAAAGTAAGCAAATATGCGTGTGTGTATGGGTATTGAGTCGGTTTTTTTCAGCACAGCTGAGACTGGGGAACTGTACAGTGGGTGATGTAAGCTGATTCTGGCTTACATTTCCAGTAGAGCTTTAATATACCATTTTTCTACAGTACGTATGAGTAATTTGGTATTAAATATTTTGAACCCACTTTAAATAATTATATTATATATATTTATAGAGTCATTATAGTTTTATTTTCTCTTAGGAAATGTAAGTTTTGAATTTTTCATAAACTTTCTCCTGAGTTTTTCGCATTTCTAAATACAACTTAATCATAAAAGTCGCAGGTAAGATCATTTGGATTTTTATTTCACGCTACATTTTTAAGATAAACTCAAATTTAACAGTTATACTGGATTATATTGGATTTTTCCCATAATAAGTTTAGGTTGACGGCTAGAACTCCACCATTTCGACCAGAGTACAGCGGAATTTCTCATGGCTCTCATTGAAATAAAAGTTTATGCCGCCATCAGGCCAGACGTGGCTCCTGCCTCCCCATCGGTCCCTTTGATAAATACAAAATGAGCTGCCATTTGCCGAACGCTTCCCCTTCCCAGTCTCGTCGCGGGACAATTGATTCGGCTCGCTTCTGTTCTCCTTACTTTCTGTTATTGGTCCAGCGTGAAAATTGAGCAATTTCGGGTCTTAACCGTTGCCCCGGCTCCCAATTGCCATCGTTCGATTCTGGCCTGCTTCCTGTAATCAGCTACGTGCTCGCACGCATTAGGCAGTGAGCAAGCAATTTGCATTGAATCGTTCTTTGATTTATGAAGGGAACACGATTGCACATCCTGAATTTGGATGGTCAGGACTCTTTTCTGCACGCGATGAAGTCAATTCTGCGGGGCTTCGATGGCCCTTGACTCGAAAACCCTTTTCAATCCCACAACTTGACGAGGCAGAACCAATTGTGCTCCGTTCGCCTGGGGCTTTTAATTTTCAGGCCTGTTCTTTGACAATTTTGTGCTCAGCCTACCTTACCTGAAGGTCATCGCCACATTGCCCACTTTCAAATTTTCAAAAGCAGCTGCTGCCGGGCCCGCATTTTATTTATGCCGAGCAGGTAGCAAAGAGCCTGCCAAAGGAGAGCGGGAAAAAGAAATGCAAAAACAATTCCAAGTGTGTCTTTCATTCGGAGCCCACTTGTCGTCTCTTCTGGGTCTTTGTCTTTGGCCCCACCGCCCACAGCCCTTTTAACTTTTGGGGGGTGGCAACAGGGCTGGCAACTAAAGATCGAAAAATAGCAACTGTAGCTTAAAGGGGGGCATATATTATGAAAGAAGTTTAGCGAAAAGTTCAGAAATTTTCTTTGTAAAAGAAACAATTTACTTGAGAAAGTATAAAGTAACATTTGGTTTTTCATTTTATACTTTTAGGTATTATACACCCTCTTGTTTGTTAAATATTGTTTTAATGCCATTTGTTATTTTTAAGATTTTGAATGCATTTTCTAAACTTACTGATTCAACTTAAAGAAACGAAAGCACAACAGAACGCTTCAGTTTTAGATTTTGTCTGTAGAGAAATATTAGTCATAATTTCTCAAACTTACAGCACAAAATAAATTTGCCGATAAATTGGTTGATTGCTAATCCAATAAACTCCATACACTAAAACCAGAGGGTATTTAAGATATAGAATTTTGTGACCATGTTTAAGAAAAGTAATATTAAAGCTATGTCTCATAAAAAATGCAACAGCTTCCGTCTTGGGCCGTTTAAAAATAGCCAGATTTGGCCAATAAATGCCGCAGTCTGCAGCGCTGACTGGCAAAAGTAAATAAGCCTGCACAGGCAGCTCACGCAATTCATGGCTGAATACATTGAGCGGGCGCAGGCAAATCAAGGGTAGCGAGTCGGCCTAAAACATGGAAAACTTATGGAAAGTGCGGCATAAATCAGAAGACATGTCGACAGCAGTGGCAGGCTGGCCCCGCCCCCTGGCCCGCCCCCCTTTGTCTGTCTGCGGGACTCACGCTTAAACACACTCACATACACAGATACACACGGCTGTGCGCATTTCCGGTCGCTTGGCAAATTCGATTTCATGGCATTGTCACGTAAAATGCTCCCCGAATTTCATGTCAATGAATTTCCTTTTTTATGTCTGTCTTTCTGTTCGCTGGCTGTATTGCCTGTGCGTGTGTGTGCGTTAACTTATTGTAGTCTTAACATTTTGCACAAATGGCTCTCTTTTTCCCCCTTTCAATTTCGGCAAACTTAGCCCGGCCAGAGTCAACAATTTTGATTCTATTTACACATTATTATGGCAAGAATTTCGCCTCTGATAAGTTGAGAAAGGGGTGAAAATCCTTGCCCGCCATTTCGTATTTAATTATTTAAGGATTTACTTTGGCGCTGTGCAAGACGTTGTGTAAGGCCCTGGGAATTCTCAATGCGACTGATGGGAAAGTCGAAAAGAGTGGCAGGTGTCAGGTGTCCCAAGTACTTTGAAGAGGGCCCTAGAATACTTATACTATTTGATGTTATTTCTTAAGTGAATGGTTAAACAAACTGATTTACCCAAGCTAAATATTATTTTGGATGAAGTTAAAGAAGATTTTTGGGTCAACAAAACAAAGAAAACTAATAAGTAGTACAACTTTATGGAATTCAAGGATAAACCGATCCTAAAAGCTAGGGAGTTTCATAAAGGACTACAGGAATGCAAAACCTAATAAAAAGATGCCAATAAGAAAAATGTTATTCAATACATTTCAAAAACCCTTTAAAGTCTTTAATATAATATTTTTACTGCTAGGTTATGGGGTAAAATTCTTTAAACCACCCATTAAAAAAATGTGGGTGTCTACTCATGGGCAATGAAAAAGTTTCACAGATTCTGACGAGTTTTATTTAAAGCTATTCGAATGCAAACCGTTAGTGGGAAATCAGTATTTTTAAGTGCTTCCAAGGAAATTCAGTAAACAAAATCTTGTGAAAATACAAGCTTTAAAGATTTCAGGAACTTTTTAAAGTGGTTTCAGAAAAAAGAATATTAAATAACTAATGCGGTTAGGAGCAACCTAGAGCTCATCTTTTGAGTGGAACCACAATGTCTACCATTTGAAATGGGAAATTCCGGGCGCGATTGTGGGTGCTTTTATTTTCTGGGGACTTTGGTGGAGGGAGGCTGCTGCCATTGGAATACCACGCGTAATTGTACAATGAGCAAATATGATAAGCAGCTTTCAAGTTAATGATGCGTGCTACGTGTATGCCGTGATGTCTGCAATCCCCGCAATTCCCAACCCCTCTTCATTCAATTCCCCAGCGAGCACTCACCCACTTATCGGCAGAAATCACAAATCACAAATCATTTTCATGGAAATGTGTATGTGCTCCAATTAGGCCACCAGCAGACAGAACCGGAAAAGCGGGCCGGCCCGAATGGATAATTCAAAATTATTGATTTGCCACGTTGCTGGTCTGAAATCCTGGAACAGACAGATATGAACACGAAAAATCGTGAGTTGTAGGTTCATCAATTGTGGCATTTTAAGCTAAGAAACTTTATCCGCCACTCAATTACCCACTTTTCCACTTGTGCGGCACAGTGAACATTGCGCTATTGAGACAACATTTTGCGCTTTTCATTAGCTAAATTAAGCTGACGAAACTTTCTTGGCGCCCAGGAAAATTTAATTTCCATTTCCATTTAAACTCTTTGTTTATTCTGTTTGCGGAAGAGGGTTAACTTAAAGGGGGAAGACCACTCGTCGCAGTGCTTGTCTTATTGCCCATAAAATGTAAAAAAAAGTTTATGCCAAGGAAAAGTCAATTCTCGTGCCCTCATCACTACACTTGAAGAAAGAGAAGGTTAAGACATTTTTGTCAAACGTATTATTTGGTTGGTAGGATGTTTAAGAAGATCTGTTTTTAGTGATTTATAGAATTAAATTAAACATTTTTTTATGCAGATTTTAAAATTTCCTTTAAAAATGATACGTTTAATTTCGAGTGTGATTGCGATGTTTTGTTGCTGACTGGATACGGGCGCTGCAAACAGATTTGCATGCATAGTGCAGAAGTTGACCTAAAAGCCGGGCAACAACACGCCTCTCCTGCGGTCTACGGCCTTCAGCAGCAAATTGGTTTTACCGGAGGGTTTTTCCCAAGGCTTTCCCGGCTCGTTTGGCTTCGTTGCGTTTCATTTCGTTGCCCGGTCTCTTTCGGCGGCATTGTTGTAGCCGTATTCGTGGCCGTGGATGCAGTTTTCAGCCAGTTGCTAGGGATGTGGCTGGTGCACGCCAAGTGCCAACATTCATTAAACGCCAATAAACAAGTGGTGCAGATTGGGTTGAGAGCAGCAACCAGCAACCAGCTACCATCAACCAGTAACCAGAAGGCGACAGCGCGGCCCGCAAATGGATTCCACGTCGAAAACGCATGCAACAGCTCTTATTTATAAGCTGCTTTTCCGTTTTCACACTCCACGCAGTCGGTCACGAAAAGTGCTCAGAAATCGCGGAAAAGTCATTTATTTAGCACAAGCTATTACGATTTTTGACCAAGAAAAATTAGTTCACGGAGCTTTTATTTCTGGAATTTTGCACAACTTTGATACATTACAAATTCTCTCTTCTTATTTTTAAATGATCATTAAAAAAATATAATTTTATTGTTAAGAAGAGAACTTTGAATGCATTTATAAATATTTACAGACAAATTTAAAATAGCAATTCAATATTTTTCTAAGTGTCTGTACAAAGTAATTGCAAACAGAGACCGTACAAATGTTTGATGGACTTTATGTATTTCAGTTTGTTTCCCCTTAAGTTTCCCTCAAAGCGGATTCCCTCGAACAACTTATACAAACTTATATAAAAGCTCATTGACAATTGCTCTCTGCCCGATCGACAATGTGAGCAAGCCAGAAAATTGTTACAGAGAGCGTGACTAAGTCTGATTGGGATCTGCCATACCATTCAAACAAGCTATTCGAACCCTGTTTTCCTTCGAATGGAATCAATGGGGTATGCGCGCCAACTGTGGCAGTGACTAATGCCCCGATGACAAGTTCTCATGCTTCTACCTTTGCCGGCTTCCACTTTTCACTTCGTTCTAAGTTGACGGATGCAGCGGAAATTGGGGCAAAGGAAACAAGACGGAAACGGAAGTAAAATACCAACGGGCGTGACACTTTTAAGCCTTTTAACTGAATCATTTAATTGAAAAGTATCTGTATGGGATGGGTGAATGGGTGGGTCCCAGAAACTTACTTAAAAATTCCTTGAATAACGAGAAAGGGGTAAAAATACGAGTGAAATTAATAATTTAAATGGTTCGGCTTCAGATATTGCTTAAAGCTAAAGAAGTTTAACTAGAATTTAATCCATGTATTATGTCAAGCGTATTTACATTTTATTATCGTTTGGTGAGCTTTTAATAGTGATTTTCTGCATAAAACAAATATGTAATACAAACAATGCTATTATTATACCCATGAGTGTGTGATTATTATTACCTATCAAAAAATAAAAGAAATTTTTCTGATAGTCGTTCTCTATCGTTTTTATAATTATCTTGGCTTGTATGTTATTTTGTTATATTTTCTTTTTCAATTTTATTCATTGCATTTAGGCTTAAAATTAGAATAAATTAATTATACATTTGGTATAATTTTGTAGAGCACTCGCAATTCTTCGTAAAATGTTAGCTAGATTGTTTGTTTGATTTTTGTGTATCCATTTCCAGCTGTGCCCAGCGGAGACCGGCGAAGGCAAGCGCATTTCATATTTAATTAAAATCGAGGCACCCACAGACACCCGCAAAAGCAAACAGACACACATGCAAACACACAGGCATGCATAATACAACGACCATTTAAATAAGGGGTATGGGGTATGAAAGAGGGGGCATGGCTGGGGGCGGGGGGCACAGCGGCGACGTCGTGTGGAAAATGGTAATAACAAAATGCTGGGCAAATATTTAAAATCTTCCGAATGCCGCATTAATGAGCTTTTATTTTGACGGCGATAAGCGTAGCACACAGAATAAGTTGGGAACAAATTATGGCTAATTCGCGATTGCTTTATGCTAAACAGATGCGGTCGCAAAAAAAAAGAGGAATATATTTTGCTAGCGGAAAATCAAAACAGTGAAGGGGCGGCCCGGCCACGCCCCCGCATTCCGCCCACATCTGCTGGCCAGACAGGCGTGGCAATTAAAGCGCGTGACGAAAACATTCCGTTGCCACGCCCATGAATATTTCAACAGCCAACTAAGGATCCTCCATCATATGCAGAGAGAAAAACAATCAAAAAATTAATATCACTTGTATTTTGAAATATAAACAAATATTTTCAAAATCGGTTTTTTTTATATATTATCACAATAATTTATTATTTTAAGTCCTGCCCCCTCAAATCTCTTGGTTTATATTCAACTAAAGTAATTCTGTATTTGAACTAAAAATATTATAAATAGTCTTAGCATTGTTGACCAAAAATTTTAACTTTTTAGTTTATTTTTCAAATTAATTACTTTTTATATTTATTTAAAATGTGAGTTTTCTTTTTAAACATCTTTGCAGTCCCTTCAATTGAAATTAAATTTAAAATGCAGAATGCAAAATTCATGAATTATTTTCTTTTACATTGCTAGCTGTTCGAATTGGTTAATAATTCTATTTCTATACACTTCTCCGTTCACTTTTCCTGTTTCCAGCTGCTCTTCGCTGCTCTCCGCATATTTCTTATTGTTTTCGTTGCCATAATTCATTTCACGCTTTTCTCGAGGCGGTGAAAAACGCGGGGAAGCCCTAGAAAAATGCGAGGAATGCGAAAAAAACATTGTGTAAAAGCCAGGATCGAGTGTGTGCATTTTCCGGGCAGAGGTGAGTGTTTCGGGTAGCGTTGGTCGGTCTTATTAAGTGGTTCGAGTGTTGATTTATAGCACTTCACCCGCCCGTCACGACGGTTATCCTGACAGTTTCCACTGAAGGACAGGACAGGACTCGCACTCTGTCCTTCGTCCTTGGCGGCCGGCGCACCCAGCACATTCGGTTAAAGTTTTAAGCGCTCACTTTGCATCTAAAGTGTGTTTGGCAGATAAATGCTTTGCACGCGCATTACTCATACGCCAGGTTGGCGCAGAACCTTTTCCACGGCCAACAAAAACACACCGCACTTTACCTAATTGAACCAGGCACAAAAGGTAACGGGGTTGCTGATTAATTTAGCTGGGAATAACGTTTAATGTTTCAAATTTACGATAAAGTTACGCATTTTGGGCATAATTTACCCATTCCTGTTCAGCTTTAAGGGTTTCATTAAATTTCTGCTAAGACTGAAACCATAAATAATTCCTCTCACTACACATATGTAGTGGGGAAAAGTAAATATATTTCCCCGCTGAAATAGTCTGGCATAAGCTGTACTATATATTGTTTTTAAATTATTGCCCGTAATTCTCACGATTCAGTTTATAACTCTTTGTCTTTCTGTCTAAATCGTTTTCTTTTTTGGCAAGTAGCAAAATTGACTTGAACTACATTTTCTCAATTCGGATTTTCCCCCAAATGTTTACACTAGCACTCAGAATATCTTTCGCGGCCCATTCGCAGAACAAAGAACGAAACGGATGCAATAAAAAGGTGCCAAGTCTGGAGCAAAATTAATATATATTTTCACGGACCCATGGATTGGCTGTAAAATTGACTTACACAAGTCTGGCGATCGCTATCCGGTTTGGTTTGACCCAAATAAGATTATCCCTACCGTGGAAATGGCATGGGTGAAGTGCAACAGCTATAAACTTTTTATAGTTTCAATAAATATAAAATTTGAGAGCCATTAAAATCGGGCGTTCTGCATTTGTTTGTTGCCGTTCTTTTGCAATTCATTGTTTTTGTTCGCTCTCAGGTTTTATGTCTTTCGAATAATGTGAGCGTGCAGGATTTGGGATGTGTGTACATACGATTTGCTGCAGCAAATATAAACAAGTTTTTATGTTTATATAGAGCTCAGAGACAGCATCAGCGAAACAAAATTACGCATACGCCATGAATAAAATGAAACATTTTGGAGATGCTGCTAATTCACTTTCTTGAGCTTGGATAATTTCAAAGCAAAATAGTTTTTCACTTATCTAACTGTTTGCTAAGCTCCTTACTAAATCGATTATGAAACTAAGAAGAAAATCTGTTTTGCCCAACAAGAATTTGTCTCACTTTTGCTGATTACATGACCTGCACATTCGACTGCCCTTTTTGACTTGGCTATTATTTGCTTGTATTGATTGCCTTACTGGCGCAAAAGTAAACAAAATTGAAATGAAATTGATTTCTGGGTGCTTTACTTTATTGATGCCGAAAGGCAAAGTACTTTTATGCTTTAAAAAAAGTATATTTCGATCAATAAGATTTTTTTCCCATCGTGTGAGCAAGTTTTTTATTAGTCTAAATAACGATTTTATTACTCAAATCAATCTATTTTTTTAAGGTATCAATGCAGTTGAATTAGGGCTTTCTCTTTGTTAGAAATAATCTTTAATCTTTATTCAAAACATTTTGCTTTTATCTTTTGTTTAGATTTGTTTTTCATTTTAGCTTGATTACTTCACGTTAACTCTTTTCTGATTGACAGTAGTTTCTGATAGATACCATTTAATTATTCGAAGTGGTTATCTTTAATTAAAAGTCATGTATTTATTTGTACAACTATCTATATTTATTTTTAAAATTAGTTGACCCTAAACTTTTTTGTACATTTGCTTTGTAGTCTGGGTAGCTTGTCTGATTTTGGTCCTAAATGAACAGGCGATTAATTACTTGCCAATTTACCCTCATCAACTTCTTGCGCACTCCTCTAATTAGAAGGGAGCGAACGCTCAGCATGACGCCAACAGCCCACTCCTATAGGACACACATATCATTTAATAGGGCACACATGGTGCCGGGGAAACTCACGACGTTTTTGGGGCATTATCAGACGTTAAACTCTTTATGAAAATGTTAAATAATGAACTTGGCGAATCGTAAAGAATTCTACATGCCCATACAAATAAATGCTTATGTTCGCCTCAGTTTGGGTAATTTTTTAATAAGTATTCAACGCTTCTTCGGGCACATTTTCCAAGAATTTACCTGAGTGTGTGCGTGCGTCGTAAACATTTTTATTGGCCATTTTCGACATACCGAGCAGTGAAAGGATATGCCGGGCGAGGTCTGAAAATGCTTTATGATGGCAGAAAGACAGAGGGCAAAAAAACGAAAAGAAAATAAAACATTTTCATTTCCATTTTCGTTCTTGCTTTCGTTTTTGTTGTTTGTCATGGCCCATTCAATTATCTTAATATTACGCATACGCCGCATGGGCTGCCAAGATGTTTCGATGGGGGAGAAGCAAAGTGGATTGCGGATGGTGGTGAACCATTGCCCAAAAGGGGAGAAACTAATTACCGTCGGCCAAATAAATAATGCTCTCGAGTATTTCGGCCTGAATGCGTTTATTGATCGCGAATTGCGGCCTAAATGAGCCTGGGATTGCGGTTGGTTCGTGGCTCTTACCTCCTCTCGAATTTCCTGCGTGGACCAGATATCCTTCATTCCATCGTTGTTTATCTCAATTGATTGATTCACAATTTATTTTCACTTTTTCATTTGGTTTTTTCACTTTGGTTTGCGCTTGGCCTGCTCTAAATTCAATAAACAAAATCGTCGTGGGTCTAGAAAGGACACTCGGTGTTTGTGCTTGGCTTTGACTTTAGTTGGGCATCTCTCATTTACATTTTATGCATATTTTAATTGCTCCCAGAAACAGAAAGACGTGGAAACGTTGAAACGCCCCCGGAATCCGCACAGGCGGAAGCCAACAATGAACAATGAACAGGTCCTGGGGCTCTGGATCCAGCTGTGGTCATTGCACTTGGCACAATTTCTTCCTTTTTCTCCCGTTTACTCTTCTTTTAATTGAAAATTAGAACGAAGTTTTTGCTGTCCCAGACAGGATTTGCATTGGACCATTTTACCCCCAGCCGCTTTGTTTATTAAACTTCAATTAGGCAAGTTTTTTCCAATTAAAATTTACCCGCTGCAATTTTAAGGGTTCTTCGCTGGCCGGGCCAACTTTTCGAGTGGTTGGTTTAATTGGTTTTTTTAGCCCCTTTCATAGGGTTGCATTGTGCCCATATCAATCTCAGTCAACTGAGGGGAGCCGAGCGGAGACATTGATAAATGCAAAGGGGATGCGTACCGAGAAACCCGTCGGAAGTCGCATTGCCATTTAGAAATAAATGTAATTGAAGGAATAGCATACCTTCCATTAGATAATGGGGGTTAATCTTCTGTGCACAAAGTGATGTTAGTTTATCAGAATTTATTTATGAAAATATTTTGGGATCACTTTAAAATTTCTTAACAATTATTCCACAGTTTTTCCTTTTTATAAATATTATTGTAATCACTTTTCTATATTTTTAATTTACTGAAAAAGTTTTTCCCTGTGATCTGTTGCGTGTTTTTGCTTTTGATTTTTAACTACTAAATTAGCTGGAAAATATCAATTATTTTTTAAGAGAACTGCATAACTAGTTTATTTTAAACTGCTGTCTTTTATAATTTTTGATTTGTATTTCTGTTAAATTAAAAATTCTAGGAGAAGCTAGACCAATCCACAGACATTTCCGGATCATCAAATACTAAATATCATGAATTCTTTCCGTTTATAAAGATTTGTCTTTTCATCATAACCGAAAAATAATGAAAAGAATATCCTTGAAGAGTCGTCCTAAAAACTAAATGTTTATGCAGGTCGGGAAGTGCAGTGCCGTTTAGATAAACCCCCTAATCACAGGAATGTCGCACCTGCTCCGCGAGGGTGGGAAGGGGTAAGGGGTAACTGGAATCGGGGGATATAAATATAAATATAAACAACTACCCCGTGCCGCTCTAATACCAAGGCCCGAACTCCGCCGCCTGTGTGCGTGTGTATCTGTGTGTGCGGGGTATTTCACTTATTTACACTTCACTTCGGCTGCTGATTCTGATTCTGCTGCCGCTGCTCACTTGTTCGCGCGCCCGTTTTCAAAGTTTTTCCCCAGCTTTTCCTTGTTTATTATTTTTTTTGTTCTGTTTTGTTATTTTTTTTCGGGTGCCAGGTGCGTTTTTCCGCTGCGAGCACCAAACGCTTTCAACTACGACGAGGAACTGAACTGAGCGGCGGAGCAGCTCGGAAAAGCCGAAAGCTTTCGGCCCAGAAACATTGTGGAAATGGCACACGGAAGGAGAGAGAGCGAGAGAGCAAGTGAGGAAAGGAGCACAAGCTCACGGCGCTGTTGCTGCTTTGTTTTCCTCGATTAAACGCGGCCAAAAACGGGGGGTGGGCCGAAACACTTGTGGCTCAAAGTTTAGCAACATGCCAGAATGTTGCGCTGGCTATTAATCGTGCGAAAGATGAGTGCACTTTCCCATTCCCACAAACCAAATACCGGCACTTTTCGGCCAATTAATATCGACCGAGCCGAGTGTAAACACTTTTTGGCCTTTGGCCATCTGCTTCTGGCCAAAACTGGCGGCCGATAAGATAAACAACACCCACGTGGAGGCGAGTTGCTACCCCATGTTGCCATTGCCGTTGCCACAAAGCCGAATGGGGTTTGTTCACTCCGAATCGGAGTCCGATTCCTATTCCATTTCAGTTTCGCATTGAGATTCGGTTGCTCGCTTTTTCGGATTCTCGGTTCCCAGGCAGAATCCGGAGGAGCCGTCGAATGCGGTGAGCTTTTGGAGCCTGCGGCCCTAGTTCCACTTCCACTTCGTTTCTCGAAGGGGCCAAAATCCCCCACTTCACCCCGCCTCCCCTGACATTATTTCGAGCCTCTTTGGCGCCCGACGAGGTGACAATTCCATTTAAGAATTGCGGGCATAGCTTTGTTATTGCTCATGACCATTCTAGCCAACCATTCCGGCCAGCAATGGAAATAGTTATTGCTTCTTTACTGCCTCAGACTATTTAGTGTTGTGCGATTAGTTTCTACTTATTTGATAGTTGATTCTTCTCCAAATGTAATATATTTTAATTTAAGTAATATAAGCATTTAAGATGAGAATAGTTGGAATCCCCAGAATATTATGTTTTAACGGAAGCTAAATATTTGGAAGCCTATTGAAAAGAAATCATAAAAAAATCATTGTCTCTCATTATGACCAAAAAATGTAATATATTTAAGAGTTATAAATTTATTGAGCTTCCCATAAAATTAACCGTGTTTTCCTAGCCTTGATTAGAGCACTTACCAAACTTGCCCATCCCCAACTTAGGCCCCTTGGATTTATGAGCCCTCAACGGATACACTCCATTAAATGATACCCACGACGAACTTCAACTGTAATTAAATAGTTAAAGTAATGAATGGCCGTTTTCGAGAGTTTACATAGCCATTTACATAAAGGTCTTTATTATCGAGGCTGCTAGGCAGAAGCTGCGCCGTCGGAGGGCAACAAACTTTTGTTTTTGGCAGGACTCTAAGGAATGAAGTTCGTTTGGTGTTTCAGGTGTCGGGTGTCTGTCCGTCTGCAGCGAATTAAGTGCGATTAGTTAGCCAACGGGTTGTCAGGGCCCCAGGGAATTAGCATAGGCGGGGTGGTCCGCCCCTGGGGTCCGTTGAAAAGGCTGCTCTCTTCTCTCCCTGGGCCAAATCAATTTCTATAGTTAATAAGCCGACCCCCTGCCGTGGATCAAGCTGCGTGCTCTTTTCCCATTTTCCAGCAGCACTACCATCCATTGTTTGTAATTAAACGGATGTGTCCTGGAGGTCCTGCGGCGCATTGTCTCGCCTCCTGCGACTCACTACCCCCTCCTCCCCTTGGGCTAATGCACTGGCTGCCCGCTGATGTTGCATAAATTAATTGATTTGTCAAGTGCACGCCGGGCACGCCTTAATTAGCATTTTCTGCTTCTGGTGGCCCACGTTGCGTATACGCAATTAATACATATTTGCCACGTTAATTAGTGGACATGTAGGCATTAGATAATGGGCCACACGTGGCCCGGTTCCTTTTTGAGGATTTATGGCAAAAGGGTCCGAGGCAGCTGGCGAGGCGAAGGCAACTTCACCTGGTTAACGACCCATAAATCTAAACACTCTCGCCACGGCACATAAATTGCCCCAATTCGGCGCAATAAAATGAAATGTCCAGATAATGCATCCGCAAAAAGGGAAAAATCAATTTTTGGCCATGTTCTAAAATTATATTTCATCCTTCGGTTGTGCAAACCTGAAACCTGTGCCCCCGCATTGTGGAGGTTGGCAAACATTTATTTTAGTTCAGCCGCAGCACATTTTGGCCCAAAGTGCAAACTGGTTAACTGACTGCCAGCAGCTGCTGTCAAACTTCCAACGAAATTCTAATTCTGCGGTTGCCAATTGAAATGCTTTTCGCATTGAATTGTTTGGAAAGTGCTAATGGGATTAAGCAGATCCTAAATGGAAGAGCGGATGATGATGATGTGCTCTTTTGTTGGATATCAGTTGAAGCGGTAGAGATATTGTGATTAAATGAAAATAACTCTATAATATTAAAGCTTATTTAGTGGCATTAAAAGGGGGAAAATAATGCTTTTTTTTTCAGCGGTAGGTTGGAATATGAAATTTCCAGTTAAGCTACTTATAAGTTGTATTTCGCTTTCGTTACATTTCAAATAGAGCTTCCCTGGCATCCCAGCAATGCAAATTTAATAGCTTTACATTTTATTTTCATTTATTTTTGCTATTATGACGTGATGCCAGAGAAATTGCTCTGAAATTTCATCGTTGAAAAATTCCTAATTTATTGAATGAACAATAATTATTTTTACAAAATAAATAAATGAATTGCTGATTAATGCCCTTATTTATTTGTAACTTAAAATACAAATTCAACTTTCCGCTGAAAGTACAAAAATGCGCAGTAAGGGAAGGTAGGAAAAAATACAAATTTCGACCGCAACTGTTGATATAATTTTTTTGTGGTATGCCCATCTGTCTGTACGGCCATAAAACAGTGATACAGCATCTCCGCCTGTCACTTTCATGATGCATTGAATGGCCAAAAGGCTTAGGAAATACGATGGGGAGAGGGCTCTGAAACATGGATTGCGGCCGCCTACCACCTGTTTGGCTTAAAGCGCTAATCCATCAATGGCAACAAGGCAGAAAGTGCCAACAGCAGCTTCGAGCTTCGAGTGCTTCAGCCCAAAGCAAACACGCAGCGCAAAAAATAAACCCAATAAAATTCCCAATGCTCTTGTTTAGAACAACAACAAAGAGCGACCGGCTCCATTAAAATACATATTCGAAAAGCCCTAAAAATCCATTCATTCAGGTGGGTCGTAAAAGCGCGAATGGCCGGAATATCCCACCCACTCACCCACCGACCTGCTACCCACCCACCCACACGACCAAGGGAAATGGCCCTCCATCATTCATCCATTGGGGATGTAGATTTTGCCGCACTCTGTAATATCCTGCAATCGAAGTTGCTTTTTCTTTTGCTCCACCACCACACCATTCTGCTCCCCTATGTGTTCCGTTTTATTTATGCTCGTGTTTTTACAGTTCAATAAAGTTCAATAAATTCAGCGACTTGCTAGTGGATTTCCCTGATAAACGCAGACGGATCAAACAAATTAAAGTCCTAAGCCCGCCAGGCATCTCGTCGCATCCGAGAGAGATGCAAAAGCAGATGCTATCAACTAGCTTAGCAGTTCTGAGTCCTGAATCCTGGAGCCGTCGGTGTCAGCGGGCAGAAGGTCAAAAGACCGTGTCGACTGGCATTGATGGACGAGGGGATCGGGACTGGAAACATACTGTATGCCAAGGTCATCGAAGCCGACATGTAATCGCTTTCCTGTCGCTTGATAATGCTGAACGACGGCTCGCCGAACTCAAACCTCGTTTAAAGACCGTAAAACGGGACTAGTAAATAAGTAGTAAACTAGTAAGTAAGTAAATCCTTTGTGATTTGGCGCACTTTAATTAAAAGAAACTATACAATTTTGCGGTAATTTACAGTTTCACAAATATTTTTTCTTAATTTTATTTAAAGGTAAATTTTAATAAAATAAACTATTAATTATTAATTGGAGTTAATTGTTCGGTTTTAAGACTTGGTATTTCTTAAGAGACTTGTAGAAATTTCTTCGTAACGACTTGGTTTGACTTATTAGTTAATGAGTTCTCATCCAACTTATCGATTGTCAGCTGTCAACTTACGAGTTTCACACTGCGCTAAGCGAATTTCTTAGTTGGTTCAGGTTTAACTCATGGCTCATTCAGTTTATTCGTTTCTCTGCATTAAAGTAGTAATGCAATATGGAGAATCCATCTACACTTACAGTAATATCATTATTATTTATTATTATTTTAAGTAGAGGTACGTTTGTGAACCCGCAATTGGGATTCCTTAACAAACTTCTAGAAAAAATAAGTCAAGAGGATGAAGTTGTGACGATTTTTCTGCTGAACCATCATGAGTCCAGAGGCTGTGCTCTTCATAGCTGGCATCATAGGGAGATTCCCACTTTGCGATTCAATGAACTGGCCATAGCAAGTGTAAGAAATCACTTCAATCATCATTCGTTAAGTGTAGTCTGCATATGTAAGGATTCCGACACTTTTCTTCTCGATACTCTGGCCAAAGATATTGATAGAATGCGACAAGAACGAATTATTTTGTGGATACAAACGAAAGTCACCAAGGAACTTCTTCATATAGTTTCCAACCAATGCGAGGAGCACAGATTTCTGCGACTCCTCATCGTGGAGGCGATAGAAAAACTGGAGCGAGAAGTAATTGCATTCCGGCTACATTTTTATCCAAGCCCACACTTTCAACGAATTGCAAACATATGTGATTTAGAAGGTCCTATTTTTCCGTCTCAAAGGAACAACTTCAAGGGAAGAACGGCCACTCTAGAGCCTGCTTGGAGTAGAGGCATAAAAACCTACAAAAGGTTGTCCCCCAAGGCTAGAATCTCAATAGACCGAGCCCAAGACAATATAGTCCTGGATTTCGCCAATACGTATAACTTGAGTCTCAAAGTGATAGAGCCTCCGAATAGGGCAAACCTGAGTTCTTCAAGGATGGCCGACTTTCAATTCAACTCGCTGTTCATGGGAAATGTATACATAAAGCATATTAATCCCTACGATATATCAACCATAGCAGTTGTCGTTCCCTGTGGAAGAGAGATGCGAATAGAAGAAGTGTTTAAGCATCTGGATATGAAGTCTTGGCTTCTTCACATTCTTCTAGTCTACGGAATCTTTGTGCTGGCGGAAACCTTTATACTCTACTCGTGATTACCCATAAGATATCAGGCGAAGCCTACAGATTAACCAGTCTAAGTCCTGTGCTGAACCTCCGTGCATTCCGAGCACTTCTAGGCATGTCCTTTCCGTAGACCTCAAGAAAATAAGATGTGTGCAGAGTTTGTTCGTCGTCTTGCGCGATGGGTCTGTGGTGCAGCGGTAGGACGTTAGACTCTAAACCGAGATGTCGTGGGTTCGATTCTCGCCATGGCCAAAAAAAGTAAATTGTTTTTTCTCCTCATATTTATTTCCCTAATTCATTTACAAACATGATTTTTCAGTTCTAACGGCTGTGCTGTATAGATCGGGCCCCCCTCTTAACCCGGCTCCCATATAAACTACACACCAATACAATAATATGAAACGGTGTCCTCCGCCGGTGTTGTTTAATTAAAGCAGTCCCAGTTCCCAGAATATAGACGATTAAAAAAAAACATGCTTCCCAAATTCAGTTAAGCATGCTCAAACACGATTTGTTTTAATTTGTCTAATTTTTTAGGGCATTTGCCTATAAAAACAGAAAATTCGCCCTTAATTTTAGAAAAATACACCTTAAAATTAGGGCAAATCACCCTAAAAACAGGAAACATGAGCCGCAGATCAAGCCTTTCGCTGCGACAGCTTTTCCTGGTCATAACTGTGTTCGGGTTTGTTTTTAGCAATTTCTTCAGCTGCAAGCTGAGTGCCCTGCTCACGAAACCTTCCCGGCATTCCCAGATCAGAAACTTCGAGGAGTTACAGTCAAGTGAATTGACCGTCCTAGTCGACTTGCACATGCGGATCCTCCTAGAAAGTAGACTTGAAGCTGATTTTTTAACGCGTAACATAACAAGGGTTAAATTTGTGACACAGCTAGAAAACAATAAACTTCAGCTCTCCCTGGACAGCACTTACGCACACGTCTTGCCATCGGAAAAGTGGCACACATTAAGGAACTATCAAAAATTTTATGACAAAAAGGTTTTTTGTTCCTCGAAGGACCTGACCATCATCCAAAGTATTCCCAGGTCATACACCCAGCAAAACAACTCCATATTTTACTGGCCATTTTTCTTGTTTTCCCTAAGAATGGAAGAGGCGGGCATCGTTGGGCATTGGACTCAACGAGCTCCCTTCGAATTAAGATCTCTGCTAAATGTAACCATTGTGGATAATTTCGAGCAAAGGATAAAACCCTTATCCGTCGATCACTTGAAGTGGCTGTGGACTATCTTGGGATGTGGGCATGCTATCGCCATTTTCGTCTTTATCATCGAATTGTTTATGGGAGGCCATCTTCGTTGGATATGGAATCTGCGACTCAGAAACCGTATTACTGTGGTCTAAAAATTTCACTTATACCTATAGTCAATGTTCAATTTACTATTTTACCAATTTGTAATAACCTTATACATGAACAAAATATTTGTCAAGCTTAAAAGTTCGTAAATTAATCATTATCAAATGCAGCATACTTTAAAAGCTCACATTAAATCTCTGTATCGAAATAGTTTATCTAAAAGATAATTTATTAATAAAATCATTATAGCTAAATACTGTAAAAGGAATCTACAGAGAGTTCATTATTTATTTATACACTATTCACCATTCACAAATCAATAATTGTTGCGTGAGATGTTGATGTGCCAAATACCGTTTAAGGCAGGAACATAATTTAGATCCCGAGTGTTTGGATGGCTGAACTCAACCAAAGCGGCACTTGATTTGCAGGGACAGCTCAAGGACCTCTCATTCCACCAACTTCTTTGGGCTGCATGGTAACCATTGTCACTGACAGTCATCGATTTAGATTTTCTTTTTTTTGCCAGGGGGCTGCCCTTCATTTGACACTGCCTTTCTCGCTTCATATCTATATCTGAATAATAGGATGTCACTTTTAATTTGGGCGTCGATTTATATGCCTAGTCCCTGGACTAACCTCAGTCCCAGAGAAAAATCTGCTGTTCGAAGTTCCAATAAAAACAGAATGACAAAGCGAAAGAGGAGAGGGACAAAGGCCGCAGGATCCCAGGCATTTGGACATCTTCATTGTGCTTATCAGATTCGGAGAAGTACATACACACACACTTGGCTCCTTAGCTTTTCAGTAAGGATACTATAGAGATACTCCCACTCGTTCATTGTTTGTTTTAGAGGGACAATTAGCCGCGTAGTCCCCACAATTTAATTGTTATAAATGCCAAGGCTGAATGCGAATTAAGTAATATTTATGGAAGGCAGTGAAAGGATATCAGGATAGCAGGAAACTCTTCCCACGCGTCGAGGGATCATTAATAACAGTGGATTTTGCACTCGAACAGCTGACTCAGTGGCACCGCGTGGGTGTTAGACTCACTAGTCTTTGGTCTCCCCATGCGAGTCCCCCAGCTATCCTATTACCATTAATCTCATGCACAGAGCAGCATCTGCCAGATAGTCCTGGTTGTGATTTCAATTAAGCACCCAGAACGGGGCGCAAAAACCAAGTTATGAAGATAAATGTCACTCGTCAAGTGGCAATCAATTAGTTAATGCTTTCAGGGCCCACGGGACATAGTTTCTCGCCAAGTCCCCCGGTTTCCGAGTCTCCGAGTCACCCCGAAAAACTTCTGAGGCTCTGTGTGCCTGAGTTCGTGTTTGTCGCAGAAATTATTCAATTACCAAATTAAATTTAATGCCTTGTACTCGATGGCGGGCGAAGGACGCCAGCCAGCTTGCTTTTGATCCCACTAAAAGCTTTAATAACTGTAAATTGCTTTCACAAATTTGTCTTCGAACGGGAAAAACCAGAAAAGCTGGAAAAAGGGGGTGGCGGGTGGAAAACGAGGCTAGGACCAGCCCGCATACCTGGGCAAACATTTTTCTCATTTCGGTGTGTCGCTTCCCTCGCCCGTGACCAAATATTTAAAGGCATTCGACGTGAGCCGCACTCTGAGTTCAGGGTTCGAGTTCGATGGCAGAGGCCAAAGCGAACCATTATCGACGTTTCTGTCCCCCTGCATTCCCTACACATTAATGTCTCTATCTACCCTGCGCCGAGCATCAGAAATCCAATTATATTCAGTTTACGTACAAAAAGCTTCTGCAGCCGGGAAAAGTGAATCCCTGAATGGGGAACCCTCTGGCCTGAACCTGAACCATTAACTAATTCCGAAATCCTCTTAAAAATTTAATTTTGTTCACCTTGTAAAAGGGCTGCCGGAGGGAACGCTGAATCCGCTTATTTAGTCACCAGTTCGGTGCGTGTTGGCCTAAAAAAGTGTTTTCTATTGAGATGTTAATTCGGGCGGAGCTTTAAAGGCAATATTTTTGAATTTATCTTTAATACTCAGATATTTTTGCCGGCTTAAATAATAAGGTATTATCGACACTGACTACTAGGATTTAATTGATAGTTCCGTTAAAAATACTATAAAGTTTTTTTGGACACAATGTTGGATACGTTAATAGATGATGATAGTTAATAGATTTGAAATATTTGCTGGTCAGTAATCCGTTGTTGTTGAGTTAAAAAACGATCGAAATCGTAATTTTATAGGTTTCCGAGGAGTTTTTTCAATATAAATTTTATTTTATGTTATTTTTACATTAAATTTAATAAGTGATCGTCTGAGAGCTTTTCAAAACTTTTTAAAAAGCATACGATCCGATTTTATTGCTCTTTTTTGATAATTAAACAACTCTAAGAGCTTTGTGAAAGCTCCGATAACGTCAACAATCAACATGCTTCCATTTATTTCTCTTAAACTATATAGTTGCTTTTTTACCTTCAGCTGAGCAGGTTGCGTTTTAGTTTAGAGAGAAAAGTACGCAAAGAATACTAATATTTGTGTTTATTTTTCGGTTCGTTTGTCACACAAATTAGTGATTAACCAATCTATTCTAGTTGCTTGGATAATGTCGGCCAAACCCATTCTGTACTACGCCCCCCGCAGCCCCCCATGTCGTGCTGTTCTGTTGACGGCCGCTGCTTTGGGTCTGGAGTTGGATTTACGGTAAGTTGACCACTCCACTGGATTCCCAGGTTAACCGATCAATATTATACAATTTATTTAGGGGAGGTTTTGAAATTAGGTTTTATTAAAAAGTGTGTGTTATGGTTAGGAAAATTAGGTATCTCAGATTGGACTATCGGTGAGCTTTCTCGTTTTGCCGGTTTCTCTGGTAAACCGGTCTCTCCCGCGACAGCACTCTTCTTTAACCCTCCGTTTGACCTGTGGGTCTAGATAGCCCCGAACAAACAAATGTAATTGTTATAAGATTGTACATGATTAGATAATATTATTATTTAGGGTGTTCAATTGCGTTGCAAACTTTGTGAAGTGTAAAAGTGTAAATCAATTCCAACAACAATTTCTATACACTTTACACTTTACAACGTTTGCAACGCAATTGAACACCCTACCCAGCGGCGAACAAGTGAATGGGGTCTGGAGAAAAAATGCATTACAAGTGTAGACATTGTAATCGATTACGATCGCTGTTTTTCGACAGTGAAGTTGTAATCAGAGCTCCTATGACTTCGTATTTTTGTTCGTTAACGATTTCCTTTTATCAAAAATTACAAACACACCTAAAAATTATTGCCTATGTGTTCGTTTTTCGTTTCCCCTCCGTCACGTTTGAGCTTCGGAACTTTAATAAGAACAGCATGCATTCTAAGTATACTTTAACTAACTAATAAAAGCACAGACTATGGCCGAGCGGTTAGCCTTTCCATCCATTATACAATAATACCCGTGTTCGATTCCCACATGAGGAAAGAATATTTTTTGTTTTCATAAATGAACAGCATTACAACTCAGCATACGTTTTTTCAAAATGTATGTTGAATTTTCTCTAGTCTGTCTACACTTTGCATTACAATTTTGGGAAAGTATAGTGAATTCGTAATGAAGACCCGAAGGTGACTCGGCCCTAGCATACTTTTCCCATTACTCGTAATACAAATAATACAAGGCGGCCATGCCTATGGCAAAGTAATCCATGTTGTAATACATTGTTTCCCTATTACTGGAGGAGAAGTAATGCATTCGTAATCCATTTTGTAATGGCAATTTTCGCCGCTGGGTAATTGATTTTGCTCTAGTGGGAATAAATATTATGAGACTAGAGATAACCTAAAACTAAGGGTTAATCCACTCTTTTGACTCGGTTCTCTTTTCTCGTTCTTTAACAATCTCTCTCACTTTCTCTTTCCAGTACTGTCAACGTAAAAGCCGGAGAGCACAAGTCCGCCGAGTTTCTCAAGCTGAATGCGCAGCATACGATCCCCGTGCTCGATGATAATGGCACTATCGTGAGCGATTCGCACATTATCTGCAGCTATTTGGCGGATAAGTATGCCCCGGAGGGCAATGACTCCCTGTATCCACGGGATCCGGAGAAGAGGCGGCTGGTGGATGCCCGTTTGTACTACGATTGCGGTCATCTGTTCCCGCGCATCCGATTCATCGTGGAGCCAGTGATTTACTTCGGAGTCGGTGAGGTGCCCGCCGACCGAGTGGCGTATCTTCAGAAGGCCTACGATGGCTTGGAGCACTGCCTGGCTGGAGGAGATTACCTAACGGGAGACAAACTGACCATCGCGGATCTTAGCTGCATCGCCTCGGTTTCCACGGCGGAGGCCTTTGCGCCCATTGAGGCGGACCAGTTCCCCCGTCTGGTGGAGTGGGTCAAGCGTCTGCAGGCCCTCCCCTACTACAAGCAGAACAACCAAGAGGGTCTGGACATGTTGGTGGGCCTGGTTAAGGGACTGGTGACTGAGCGCCAGCAGAAGTAATTTCAGCCAGCTAAAGAATTTGTGTGTGAAATTTTTTTTATAATGCATTTTGTGAACTAAAATAATGCTCTTTTTAATAAAACTTGATTTGGAAATAAACCTCAATTGGAGTTATTTGCTATCGGCACTAGTTTTTTTACTAAGCAGTAGAAAACAATTAAAACACATGACCTATTGTTAAGCAAAGCATTTATTTCGCCTCTCATAGGGCAATAAAGTATACGGGTACATTGGTTCTCTAAAGTTTTTCCAGGTCTAACCAAATGCCGTCTCGCAAAGTAATAAAGAATTGAACAGGGTCGAACTGATTGTCCTGGCGGGTTTTGGAATTAATCTTGACTTTGAATTTTGAGATCAGTTCCACAATAGCTGCCTTTATCTGCGTTGTTGCAAATCGCATTCCTAAAAAAAGAAAAAACATTAATATCACTATTTAGTAATTATTTTAGTACCAAAGTATGTACTTACCAATGCAAACGCGCGGACCATCTCCGAATCCCATGTAGACACCCCGTTCCCTGAATGTTTTGGCCGCATCGGGCTCCATGAAACGTTCGGGCTGGAAGGACTGAGGATCGGGAAAGAAGTCTTCATCCACCATAAAGGAATAGTGAGGTATCACAACAGTGGTGCCCTTCTCCACCACGAAATTGGGGCCATCCTTGTTGGGAATCTCGATGGATTCGGTGCAGATTTTATTGGACGTGAATCCGGGAGGGAAGAGGCGGATGGTTTCTGCGAATCACAAAGTTAGCAACCTAAAATTCAGCCAAAAATGTACTTTAGCTTACCCTGCAGACAAGCATCCAAATAGGGCAAGTCGTTAAGTTTGTCAAAGTTTATGAGGCCATTCTCGAGATGGGCGTTGATCTCCTGACGCAGAAGCTCCTGTGCCCGACCATTACGTCCCAGGTTGAGGAGCATATGAGCCAAAACCGTGGACGTCGTTTCGAATCCGTCCAGCAGGAAGGTCATGGAGTAGGCGAGTAAGTGGCGATTGTCCAGCTTGCGCTTCTCGCCGAGCTGCAGGATGTAGTCCAGGAAGTCGGACCGCTCGAACTGTTTTTCACCCGTCAGCTGGGCGCGACGAGCCGCCAATGCACTGCCCATCAGGTCGACGAAGAAGCGTTCCACTTTGCGCGGTATGAAACGCATCTTAATCAAATGGCTCAGCGATGGAAAGATAGTAGACAGCAAGAAGAAAAGGACGAAGGTCCACGGCTGGTTGAACAGGTCCTTGATATGCGACACAATGGGAGTGGGCTTGTCCGAAAAGCTTTCGGCGCTCAGGCCCAAAACGCAATCGGTGACCACTTCGGTTGTAAAGCAGAGACTCATCTGTTAATGGCGAGATAAAGCAAAATGTAATTAATTTTATTTTTATGGAAACTTCTAATCTTACATGCTTGGCATTGATACCATCAGGAGAACCTAGACGTATTTGCTTTTCCGTCCACTCGCTCAGCTTCTGGCACACCTTGTGCGTCACCGGATAGACTGTCTTGATCTATAAATGCAATTCATACATCGATATATTTACCATATGCATGCCTATGGATGCACTGCCTCACCCGTCCCATTGTTAAGCCAGGGGTCACGTCCGATCTCCTGCTCTTCCACTTTTCGCCGGTTGAGGTGAACGGATTGTTGGCAAAAATAAAATCGCTTTTTTCATCAACGCTTTTGGAAATCTCATTGTCGTGGAAGTTTCTGAAGTTGGACACCAATACTCGACGTGCCAACTGGGGATTTACAACCAACAGCTGCGGAGTGCGGGAGCCAAAAATGCCCACAGCATCGTACTTGTCCTTATACTGCCTAAAAATAAGCAATCGGTTCACAGTCAGCCAAATTAGAAAAAAACTTGTAATATAAGCGATAAGAAACAAATCTATCTACCAATCATATGGAGTATAATAAATAATAAATAGAATTACGATCCGAATTAGTTTATCACATTATTACAAAATTACAAAAAGAAGATAACCTATTTTCTTATCGACATTTCCATGGGATGATCCTATCCATTTTGTGGATTGTTGAATTTGCTGTTGTGTGTAGTTAAATAATGGGGTACAGAAAAAGTAAGTTATGTTTTGGGGCACTTTGTAAACCGGACTTTTGTATTTTTAGCTGGGAAACTCACCTATAGATGTCGTTCAGATCGTAGATGGCATGACGCTTCAGATTGAACATGTGAGGATAGTTGCCGCACAAAAGCTTCGGCTTGGGTCCCGGCACCCCGCGTTTTCTCCAGTAATCGTAGTTCCATATGAAGACGGCATACAGCAGCCCTGCAGCCAACGACACTAGGGTAAAGGTAACTAGAAGCATTTTTTGATGCCTTTAAATGTGCCTCCACACGCGAAGAACTCAGTTTAACGTCTGTGGCGGAACCAGAAATTTGGCTTTATTTGTACCCGCTCATTGGATTCGATTATCAGACCTCTGATAGTATACCTGAGCAGGCTAATCACACAGCTAAAAAGTAAGCTGGTGAAATTCACCAAAAAAAAGCTTTTATACACTTTGACAAATTTTTAAAATCTTAACTGGTCAAACCGCCAATAATTCTATAATTTCCACATATTGGAAACACCTAGATAAAGAGTTAAAAAAATGAAATTTTACAATTCTTACTCAGTTCCTTTAAACATAAATTAAAAAAACTTTGTTTTATTGAAAGCGTCATAGAGATAGAAAAGCTCCATTTCACAAGCTTATTGTGCTGAATTTCTGATGAATTTCACAAGTTTACTGATTTGTTCAATGTCACACCTCGACGTCTTTGGGTGTGTCTGGGTAGTTTGATAATATTTTAAGACTTACTTCGACCCCATTGACCATTAATTTTTTGTGCCTAACCTAATATAAAACGAAAATTATTTAATTTAAAATGAACCCTTTTTTATATCTTTACAGAGGTTATTATAATTTCAGGCGAAAGCTTTAAACGGAGAAAATTAATTCCAGCAATTGGAAATGTCTATGAAGCCAAGAAGCATCTTATTTTGCTGAAGCGGGCCGAATGAGAAAATTTTAGAAAGTGTATAATCATTTTTGGTCACAAAATTAGAATTCAAAACTTGAATTTCAAAGGTACGATCGTCGCATATTACCTCGCTAAAAGTTGTTTTGTGCTGCTGGTTTTTGATCCAACAAATAAAATTAGGGTGTTTTTTAATAGGTTTTTCTTTTTTGAGAGTTTCAGTACTGTAATTAAATCCTAGTCCCGAATCAAGAAAAATTTTTTCGCCACTAAATCCGTTTCAAACAATCAATCAATACGGGATGTAATAAAAACATGAGTTTCATTAGACAGCAGCCGAGAACAATGAATCAAGGCCGAACAGCAAACAATAATAGAAGATGCGATACTGTGGGTGGTGTTTTGGGTGTTGGGTCCTGCAGCAAGAGGAAACGGGAATAGAAATAGAATCTGAATCGGAGACAGGGACTGCGAAAGCGACAGCGACAACGACAGTTATGTGCAGCTGGTCAAAAAGTAATGGCAAAACTTTTTTATGGGGAAAAGCCGGCAGCAAAGGCAGCGACCAGTAACCTGAACTTGCTCATGGACTGTGTGTGAAATTGAAGCCACAAAGTTTTTCCTTGGATTGTCCGCCTCCTGGCCATTGTTGTTGTTTGTTTGACTTGTTGGTGTTTGGCTGTTCCCGTTATTGATTACAAGCTGTAAGTGATCGCATTTATAGTTGTTAAAGCTTCTTTGGCTCCGGCTTGTGGTCGCAAACTCTTGACGTTGGCTCGGCTTTGGCCACTTAAACGGAAATAACTCAAGAGACCGCACCGGTAAAGTGCGACACGGGTTTTCTTTCCAGCAAACTTTATATCAACTTGGTTAAGTTCTTTGAAGGGGAAGTAATTTAAACTGTGTATCCGTGAAATTACATAAACTATCCCAATTTTCTGTGTCTAGTTTAAAAGCTATCGACTTAATCAGAAATGTGGTATTCAAGGAGTAAGAAAATATTTCTTTACTAACCTTAACGTTTCCTTATTTTCTCAGGTGAAAACTCATACGGGGCCCAGAAAGAGGGTCCTAATGACTTTGTGCTGTCACCCACCACCTGAGTGAAAATTGATTTGCGGTGAATCTTTGAAAACTCTATTTCGAAACTCCTTCATTCTTGAGCTCCGGCTGGGTTGTGTAAAATCAAATCCTTAGACAATAGTCGACGATATCAGTACCTGGTATAAGGTACTCTGACCAGTCGACTTGTTAAAGGGGAGTAACAGGAAGACAATAATTATATAATAGTTAATTTTATGAAAAGCATCTGGTTTGCCTACCAAAAATTGTAACAAAAGAGTATTGCGTGAAACATTCAATCCTTTTAAGGTGATTTCGTTAAAATAATATACTCATGTGAGGAAATATTAATTGTTCAATTTGAATACGAGAAATGTGAGCAGCAAAATATTAGGAAAAACAATAAAAATGTAGCAGCATACGATCCCCGTGCTCGATGATAATGGCACTATCGTGAGCGATTCGCACATTATCTGCAGCTATTTGGCGGATAAGTATGCCCCGGAGGGCAATGACTCCCTGTATCCACGGGATCCGGAGAAGAGGCGGCTGGTGGATGCCCGTTTGTACTACGACTGCGGTCATCTGTTCCCGCGCATCCGATTCATCGTGGAGCCAGTGATTTACTTCGGAGTCGGTGAGGTGCCCGCCGACCGAGTGGCGTATCTTCAGAAGGCCTACGATGGCTTGGAGCACTGCCTGGCTGGAGGAGATTACCTAACGGGCGACAAACTGACCATCGCGGATCTTAGCTGCATCGCCTCGGTTTCCACGGCTGAGGCCTTTGCGCCCATTGAGGCGGACCAGTTCCCCCGTCTGGTGGGGTGGGTCAAGCGTCTGCAGGCCCTCCCCTACTACAAGGAGAACAACCAAGAGGGTCTGGACATGTTGGTGGGCCTGGTAAAGGGACTGGTGACCGAGCGCCAGCAGAAGTAATTTCAGCCAGCTAAAGAATTTTGTGTTATCTTTTTCATTATTAAAATGCATTTTGTAAACTAAAATAATACTTTTCTCAATAAAACTTGATTTGGATATAAAGCTTCGACGGGATCTCAATTTGAAGTATTTGCAATCGTCACTAGTTATTTTACTCAGCTGTAGTAAATAACATAAACACATGAGCTATTTTTAAGCAAATTATTTATTTCGCCTCCCTTGGGCAATGAAGTATAAAGTTCTTTAAATTTTTTCCAGGTCTAACCAAATGCCGCCTCGCAAAGTAATAAAGAATTGAACAGGGTCGAACTGATTGTCCTGGCGGGTTTTGGAATTGATCTTGACTTTGAACTTTGAGATCAGTTCCACAATAGCTGCCTTTATTTGCGTTGTTGCAAATCGCATTCCTAATAAAGTAAGAAAATTAATATCAAAATTTAGTAATTATTTTAGTACATACCAATGCAAACGCGCGGACCATCTCCGAATCCCATGTAGACACCCCGTTCCCTAAACGTTTTGGCTGCATCGGGTTCCATGAAACGTTCGGGCTGGAAGGACTGAGGATCGGGAAAGAAGTCTTCATCCACCATAAAGGAATAGTGAGGTATCACAACAGTGGTGCCCTTCTCCACCACGAAATTGGGACCATCCTTGTTGGGAATATCGATGGATTCGGTGCAGAGTTTATTGGACGTGAATCCGGGAGGGAAGAGGCGGATGGTTTCTGCGAATCAGGAGGTAGACAAATTTAGAATCTTAAAATGTAGGCCATCATTTTCTTCAGCTTACCCTGCAGACAAGCATCCAAATAGGGCAAGTCGTTAAGCTTCTCAAAGTTTATGAGGCCATTCTCGAGATGGGCATTGATCTCCTGACGCAGAAGCTCCTGTGCCCGACCATTTCGTCCCAGGTTGAGGAGCATATGAGCCAAAACCGTGGACGTCGTTTCGAATCCGTCTAGCAGGAAGGTCATGGAGTAGGCAAGTAATTGGCGATTGTCTAGCTTGCGCTTCTCGCCGAGCTGCAAGACGTAGTCCAGAAAGTCCGACCGCTCGAACTGTTTTTCACCCGTAAGCTGGGCGCGACGGGCCGCCACTGCACTGCCCATCAGGTCGATCAAAAAGCGTTCAACCTTCAGCGGTATGAAGCGAATCTTAATCAAATGGCTCAGCGATGGAAATGTACTGGTCAGGACAAAGAAAAGGACGAAAGTCCACGGCTGGTTAAACAGTTCCTTGATATTCGACACAATGGGAGTGGGTTTGTCGGAAAAGCTCTCGGCGCTCAGGCCCAAAACGCAATCGGTGACCACTTCTGTGGTAAAGCAGAGACTCATCTGTTGATGGCGAGATAAATCAAAATGTCTTTCATTTCATACATTTTATGGAAACTTTTAATCTTACATGCTTGGCATTGATACCATCGGGAGAACCGAGACGTATTTGCTTTTCCGCCCACTCGCTCAGCTTCTGGCACACCTTGTGCGTCACCGGATACACTGTCTTGATCTAGAAATGCAATTGATACGTCGATATAATTACGATACGCATGCCTATGGATGCACTGCCTCACCCTTCCCATTGTTAAGCCAGGGGTCACGTCCGACCGCCTGTTTTTCCACTTTTCGCCAGTTAGGGTGAACGGATTGTTGGCAAAAATGAAGTCGCTTTTTTCATCAACGCCTTTGGACACCTCATTGTCGTGAAAGTTTCTGAAGTTGGACACCAATACTCGACGTGCCAACTCGGGATTGACAACCAACAGCTGCGGAGTGCGGGAGCAAAAAATGCCCACAGCATCGTACTTGTCCTTATTTTGCCTACAAATAATTAGTATAATAAATCAATCAGTTAACAGTCATTTTAAACGATAAAAATTATTCCTATCTTATTAATCATACAGACTGTAACTAATACCATTACAAATTAAAATGGGTTTATCAGAAAATTACCAAAAAAAGAGGTAACCTATTTTCTTATCGACATTTCCATGGGATGATCCTATCGATTTTGTGGAATATTGAATTTGGTGTTGTGTGTAGTTGAATAATGGGGTACAGAAACAGTTAGTTATGTTATAGGGCTCTTTGTAAACCAGACTTTTGTATTTTTAGCTGGGATACTCACCTATAGATGTCATTCAGATCGTAGATGGCATGACGCTTCAGATTGAACATGTGAGGATAGTTGCCGCACAAAAGCTTCGGCTTGGGTCCCGGCACCCCGCGTTTTCTCCAGTAATCGTAGTTCCATATAAAGACGGCATACAGCAGCCCTGCAGCCAACGACACTAGGGTAAAGGTAACTAGAAGCATTTTTGATGCCTTTAAATGTGCCTCCACACGCGAAGAACTCCGTTCGGCGTCTGCTGAAGAACCAGAAATTTGGCTTTATTTGTAGCCGCTCATTGGATTCGATTATCAGACCCCTGATAGTTTACCTGAGCGGGCTAATCACTCTTGCAGCTAAAAAAGTCAGCTGGTGAAATTCACCAAAAAAAAGCTTTTATACACTTTAAAAAATTTAAAAAAAGGTCGTCTGCTCAGATTCCCAAAAATTTGTAGTTTACACATATTTCAAAAACCTAGATAAAGAGTTGTAAAATAAAAATTTTTCAATTGTTTATTACCTCTATTAAACTTAAATTTAAATAACTTGATTTGATTTAAAGCGCCATACAGAAATAATTACAAAGATAGGAAAGTTGAATCTGAAAAGCTTATTGTGCTAAAAATCTGCTGAATTTCACAAGCTTACTGATTTGTTCAATGTCACACCTCAACGTCTTTGGGTGTGTCTGGGTAGTTTGATAATATTTTTCACTTCCACTACAACTTCAAGAGTAAATTGGTGTTAGACGAAGATGAGGTAATTAATTTTTTGTGCATTTCCTGGTATAAAAAGAAAAATATTCAATTTAAAATTATCCCTTTTTATACCATTGCAGAGTTTATTATACATAAATTCAGACGAAAGCTTTAAACGAAAATTTCTGTGTAGGTAAGAAGCAGACCATATTTTGCTGAAGCAGGCCGAATGAGAAAATTTTAGAAAGTGTATTTCATCATTTTTTTCACATAATTTAAAATCGGAACTCTTGAATTTTAAAGGTACGATCGTAGCATATAACCTCGCTAAGAGTTGTTATATGCAGCTGGTTTTTGATTCAACAAATTTTGAGACTTTCAATACTGTAATCAAATCCTAGTCCCGAATCAAGAACAATTTTTTCCCTAGTAAATCCGTTTCGAACAATCAATCAATACGGGATGTAATAAAAACATGAGTTTCATTAGACAGCAGCCGAGAACAATGAATCAAGGCCGAACAGCAAACAATAATAGGAGATGCGATACTGTGGGTGGTGTTTTGGGTGTTGGGTCCTGCAGCAAGAGGAAACGGGAATAGAAATAGAATCTGAATCGGAGACAGGGACTGCGAAAGCGACAGCGACAACGACAGTTATGTGCAGCTGGTCAAAAAGTAATGGCAAAACTTTTTTATGGGGAAAAGCCGGCAGCAAAGGCAGCGACCAGTAACCTGAACTTGCTCATGGACTGTGTGTGAAATTCAAGCCACAAAGTTTTCCCTTGGATTGGCCGCCTCCTGGCCATTGTTGTTGTTTGTTTGACTTGTTGGTGTTTGGCTGTTCCCGTTATTGATTACAAGCTGTAAGTGATCGCATTTATAGTTGTTAAAGCTTCTTTGGCTCCGGCTTGTGGTCGCAAACTCTTGACGTTGGCTTGGCTTTGGCCACTTAAAGGGAAATAACTCAAGAGACCACACCGGTAAAGTGCGACACGGGTTTTCTTTCCGGCAAACTTTATATCAACTTGGTTAAGTTCTTTGAAGGGGAAGTAACTTAAACTGTGTCCCCGTGAAATTACAAAAACTATACCAATTTTCTGCGTCTAGTTTAAAAGCTATCGACCTAATCAGAAATGTGGTATTCAAGGAGTAAGGAAATATTTCCTTACTAACCTTAGCGTTTCCACATTTTCTCAGGTGAAAACACATACGGGGCTCAGAATGTTATCAAATGATTTAATCGAAGGAGGATCCAAATGGCTTTGTGCTGTTACCCACCACCTGAGTGAAAATTGAAAACTCTATTTCGAAACTACTGCATTCTTGAGCTCCGGCTGCGTATTTAAGATCAAATCCTTAGACAATAGTCTACGATATCAGGTACGATGCAGGCTGCATATTGGAATTGATACCTGGTATTAGGTACTCTGCAGACCAGTCGACTGGTTAAAGGGGAGTAACAGGAAGACAATAAGCCATAATAGATAATTTAATGAAAAGCATCTGGTTTGCCTACCAAAAATTGTAAGAAGAGAGTATTGCGTGAAACATTGAATCCCTTTAAGGTGAACAAAAAAGCAAAATGGAACCTACAGAGTGCACTGCAAAGTGTAGGTGCCTTTTTTGCCCATTTTCACTCGATGCACTCGGATATGGCTGACGACTTTTTGCAAACGTGATGTGACACTCCACTTTGCACTTATGGCCGCCAGTCATTGTCGATCAGAAGTGGTGACATGAGGCGAGCCAGGCGTATCCAGTAACCAGTATTCAGTAACCATCAACCGGCAGCCACAGGGAGCCACTCGGATCCGATTAAAGTGCAACACTGCGGCACAAAAGTTTCGCCGCCAAGGAGCAGCGGTCCGTGGAACTGGATTTCGGGCACATTTTCATCATGTTTTTTTCACAAAACTGTGCGGCGTGGTTACTTTTTTTTTCCTTTTCCGGGGTGTGTGTTTTTGGGATTAAAATTTAATGCCGCAAAAGGAAAAAGGCAACCTAAGCGCGTGCCAGCAGCGTTAAGTAAACCGGGGCTGTGGCAAACTGTAGCTACCCATGATTAATGATGCCTTTTTCGGTGGCTCGCCGCCAGGACCTTCGCCCATTTCAACCATTTCGCCCATTTCCGGTTCGTTTAAAGTTGAAACGTCTTTGGCCATCTGTTTGCTGTTTTCAGCCGGGGTCGCTCCATTGTTTGCTCTGCGGTTGCGGTTTGTTTAACAATGAAATTAACTTCTCACTAAGCCAAGGTCCAAGTCCAACAATGGCCAACAAAATTCAATATTTCCCAGGCATTTGGCATTTTGCCATGAACCAGGATAATTAAACTAATTGGAATACGCATTTATTGTGTGCAAATCACAATCTGTAACGCTCCCTCCGGACTGTCAATGTACCAAACAAAGCTAATCAACGTCAACGATTTGGAAGTTTCACATATAATTATGACATTTGGGCATTGGTTTCCAATCATTGCAATCTGCCCACGTAGTTAGTGATGGTAAATGTTCTCTGTCCTTGTACCTTAAAAAGGGGGTCTACAAAAGCGATATAGTTTATTGAAATATATTTTTTTAACTTACATTTCAGAATTTGTATCCTTTTTTTATACTTTACAAGGTCAGAAGTATTAAATGTAATTTTATCTACCTATATTATCTGTTATTATTAAATATTCATGATTTTAATTTAAATATTCTCCTTTTTCATGATGTAAACCGTACTAAAACCTATCGGTACTTCCATCACTGCTTCGAGTGGAGTGCCAGTGGGAGTGGGCCACTTGCCATCGACATGATTCTGCTCTTCAGATGGACAAAGGGACGGGCTGGAGCTCGGGGCCGGGCTCTCATGGAGAATTCATGTCTCCACTCGATGGCCGGACAAGAAGCGTTGATGGCCGTGCTCCGTGTCCGTGCTCGATATCCGGGCTTTCAATTCCAATTCGATGTGTAGTCCGACACTTAACACTTGACAATCGACAAGGACATGCAGACCGAAAGCCCATAATACATAATGCTGGAGATGCCCACTTAAAGGCTGGGGTTGTGGTTGTGGTTCCAACTAATCACCGGGCAATGAGACTAAATCTGTTTTCAAAAACTATCCAACTAACCCAACTAACCCGTAACGAGCGAGTGCATCTGTGAGTGTGCCAGGACAATGAAAGGCGATTATGCCTTTCAACTGTCTGTCCGGCCGAGAGTCCTTCGGACAGGAAAGCCAGCTGCCTGCTGCCTGGCTGGCTCCTGATAAACGGATGAACGGCTGAAAACTTGTGGGCCTTTGTGCCGAGGCCTGCCATTCAAATGAGGTCAGGTCGATGAGAGCTGAGAGAGCATCCTGCGAGCGCCAGGACAACGGACTCCGGACTCGGTCCTTGATTCGATGCATGTTGATTAAGTGCTCGCAATTCGAATGCCGCCTGCTGACAGCAGCAACATTTGCATTTGCATAATTGGATATGCATGTAGGAACGGAGCAAAGTTGATCTGTAAATGCAGAGTCCGAATGCACGGCAAACTTTCTCATTGCCGTTGACATGTCACTGCGCTTTCATTTAATCAATATCGGATGGAGCCAAGGGTTGGGGAATGCATAAATAAAAGGATGTTAAAGGTGCGTGCCGAAATGTAAAAAGCTGAAATGATTGCGAAAAAATATTATAGTTCCTAATTGCTTTAGGGCGAGTTCATAAAATGGAGTCGACTTTTCAAATGTAAGAAAATGTAATAAATAAAAACTTTATTCCTAGTAGTTAGGGGTTCGGGAAATTAATAAATAATAATAGTACCTAATTATTGGGCTTTTGTTTCTTTTTGTTATATGTACCTAATGAAGACCCTTGTCTTGAAAAGATTAAAACAGCGAATTGTTATAAAGTAGCTACAAAACCATAAAAATTAATTTACTTGTTTTAGCTAAATTTAACTGACCTTCATCATTTTCATGAATATTTTTCTTGAACTCTCTTATTTTTATTTCCTATACCTTACTTTTTTGTCAAGCACTGTATCCATGGTCGTCTCTCTTTTAATGTTGACTAATTAATTTGGTAAATGTGTTAAAAGAGTACTTTTTCTGGACAGGCTGCTGCAAGTGTAATTAGGTTTAAATAATGGATTCGGGGCAGCTGAGGATGTGTCGGATTTGGATTCAGGGCTTTCGTGCCTCATTCATTACCCATTTCCCTGGCTGGCAGCAATGTTTGAACTTCGCTTGCGACTTAAATACCCGAAAAAAGGAAAAAAGAATGAATTCTCGCATAGCAGCAATTATAGACAATAAATTTGTTGACACTAAGTGCTCGACAAACTTTTCCAATTAGGGGCAACAACAAGCGAATTATTGCCTTGGGGCGGAGGTGGGGTTGGGAACTCTAGGCTGACTTGCAAATGAATTCGTTCAGCCATATGACTCGAGCCAAGTCCAGGCCTGATTACAGGCCCCCGGCAGCCTAAGCTCCTTGCTTTCACGCCGTTTTCACGCATCCGCCTCATTGCGCTCCGCCTGGCACTTTGGTTGCCTATTGCTGTTGCCCCTGCCACTGCGTCTGCCACTTGGCCACCTCGCAGCCTCGTCGCCTCCGTGGGCAATCTCCTTAAACCAATTAACTTTCATTTGCCGCCACAACACAACCACACAATTTTGCCTGCCAGCTTCATTTTCGGTTTGATTCATTGGTTTATCTTTGGGTAAGGCAGTGTCACCTGATTCAGCGGCTAGAAATTGGAAAAAGCCAGGCCAAAAATGGAATTGCATCCGGATTTGGGTTGGCAATGCGGGCTGCTTCCACACAGCAATTAAATATTACGCCCCAGTTTTAAAGATTTTAAAATAATATTGTGGTAGAAAGTTGTGATAAAAGTTCACAAATCCTATTGATTTTAAAGTGCAACTTAAAAATTAAACCAAACAAAATTAAATATAAGTTTATGTAATTTTAAAACCATAACAACAAGTAAGCGGATTTTTGCTTTGTAAATTCTTGAAAAACATGTGCATCGGATTAGCTTTTACCAGCTTATTTTGATTATTTTAAGGGATTTCATACAGTTATGTTATCAGCTCTGATATGCTTATAAATTCTATAATCAGTTTGGAATTAATTTGCATGATTTTCTCCCAGTGATCCAGCGATGACTTGGTGTTATCGTTTGTACAACACCAGGAGCCAGCTGCCATCTGCCATCTGCCAGATGCATCCTGCTTGCATCCGAAATTTTTCCACCCCTTCTTCTTCTTCTTCCCACACGGCCAGGCACACAAAAGCTTTTGTAATTGCCTGACTCATGGCCCACATGACGTATACGTGTTTTGCATACGTGATTCGACCCCTCGGTTGCCATTTGCCATCCACAACTCCCCATAGCTCTCTGTCTCTTTTTGCGATTTTTGGGGCAGCTCTGGTAATTGGTTTTGAGTCTCCCGCACACGGATTAAACCTGTGTGCCAGGGGCGCAGGTGAAGCGGGTGGAAGGGGGCCAACCTGCTTTAATTATGAGCATTATGCCCATTGAAAAGAGCTCTGCGTGGAAGCCATCCCGAGCAACAACTATGCTCAAGTTTTGGGACCCAGAGCTGACGAAGCTTCTTAATAACTTGGCAACAAAGCATTTTGACGCCCCAAAGAACGGGGATAAAACGGGAATTAATTATCTTTTGACTTTCGCTTTATTTAAAAAAGTTTTTTACACGAATTTCGAGGGAAGTGTAGGAATTGCAGATCCAGTAAATTCTCACGTCGCTTTATACAGTGACGTTTGTCTATTTGAATTTCGAAATGTAAATTAACTAGCTCTGTAAACTGGGGAGTTTATTTAGAATTAAATACACTTTAAAAGGAAATTATTTTAATCATTGTTTACATGAGTAACTATTAAAGATATATTGTTGCAAACCAGGAATTAGTTAAGGTTTTGTTTCAGGCTTAGGAGGGATTTATATTTGTAATCCGGATATTAAACTGAGTTGTTGGATTTTGACATAGAAACGGCCATAGAAATTCAAAATTATTTGAATGATAGAAAAAGTTATCTTTCTGTGTAGGGAACTTTAAATGCGCCCGGATTTCGTGCTGCCCAACTGAGGAAGCTCGGCAACGAATTCGCATTTAACTTTGTCTAATCCTCGTTAGCATTTATTTGGCCAGTCCAGGTGTGCTGAAGGTAGTCGGGGGATTTAATTTTCGGCCATGTTGGTATTTAAGGCATGTGCCCAGGACCCAGAAGCACGCACACACTCCCATTCGTGAATATTCATTCAGTTCGCATTACTAAGGACCATTGTTATACGCACTCGTTGTTATTGTTGTCCTCGGCAGGTGGCTGCGTGTGTGTGTCTGCGTGCGTGAGTGTGTAAAGTTATTAAAACCATTCAAAACGTTTGCTTTGGATCCGGATCCTTCTCTGTAAGACCCCCCCTTCCCAATCCCATTCCCCTGCCCATACCCATTGATATCGCACGTGCAGTCATGTGTGTGTGGGCGTGTAATTTGCATAACTACATGCCAGACCAATCCGGATCCGGGATATGAATAGGTTTACCACCCACCCACCCCTCTAACACTCTCAAATCCTATCGATGGACCCCAATAAGGGGACCAAATACCTATGTCCCATACAAAATGCCCCACAAAATTACATAACCGTTGCAAATTAGCACACAATGGCAGGTGTAAAGAGACAGGAGTCAATTCAATGTGACGAGGTATACAAATAGCTTTCAGGTCCTGTTGCTCATTGGATAATAGCCGGCATGACTGCTACATTTGGGTCGTTATTTAAGCGTTTACCTATTCAAAGTGTTGCTTACAAATTACTGGATTAGTTACTATTGCTCGTATGGGAATATTTACGAAAATGTAAGTGTATGCAGTCGAAGCACTTACAATATCGAATCGGTGACAATAAATATACCTAGCATTTTTCAAAAAATAAAAATTAATGCCAAAATTATATTTTTAAATATATTAAGTATTTTGTTGTATAAAACAGTGGGTGGTTCGACAGTTTACAAATGGGAAATCTTTAAAAAATCAATGAGAGCATGAAATTGTAGGTTCCATCATAAAATACAAAGACGTACAGTGTAGTTAGCAGTAAGAGACCTATTTAATGATGTAACTTGGCAAGGGAAAGTCAGCGGGACTTCAATAAAAATACATGTTTACGGCAGGCGGATATAAGTTTTCCCTAGCCATTAAAACGATGGGTTTACCCCACATGGAGGAGGCCATTTGCCATTTGCCAGGCCAAAGACAATGTCGCTGGAAATGTGTCAGGGGCAATAGCCAGTTGCCCAGTTGGCCAGTCAACCAGAGTCCGGCCACTGGCCAACCTCACCTGCAACCTGTTGCCAAGGTGCACCTGTCACAGAAAGGCACTCGGCGGGAGGCTCAGAGGGGGAGGGGATCAGAGGGAGGTTCACTGGGAGGTGGAGCGGAATGAATGCTGTTTCGCCTGCTGCGGGATATGAGGAATTGGGTTTGCGGTCTTCCAGTCAAATGCACCTCGAAATGGTTTTTATTCGATTTGAACCGAATGTTGTTTGGCTGCCCAAAAGGTAGCATGGAAATTCATTAATACACTTCGCTGGGCTAAAAAAACTAATTTCGCTTTGGCTTCGAATGGAAATGCCTTTCGTGTGGCTTTTGCGGTCTCTTTCTCTGTGGGCTTTTCAACACAGAAGGAGTATGTATTTAAGATTTTTGGTTTACAGGGGAGTTAAAGAGAGTGTTCTGTTATCTGGAAGCTACCTAATTTTTAAAGATTTATTTGTAACCTTTAACCTTACAATATTGATTGCTTTGAGTAAGAGATTCGTGTGAATTTAAATCTACTTTTGTTTCTGTGTAAATGAGGTCTCCAAAGGCAAACCCAAATTCGGAGCCACCAATCCTCCTCCGCAAATGTCTTGTTTTCACTGCATAAAAAGCACATTTGTAATTTGTTAGCCCGAATTTGGGGTCTGCTCTTGGTCCTGTGGTCGCTCCGCAGATTCGGTCGCCTGCATGTTACACTCTCGGGTAAAATGTACTTGCATAATTTATGCGGAATCAGCGACGTGGCTGAAAAAACAACCCGCACCAGCTGGGTGAGAGGAGCACTTTATTTGGCAGCCGGTGGCACGTAAAATGCTTTATCCCCGATTCATTGTCACCGAAAAGATGCTTTATCGCTGCCAGACTACAAATTCCAGCGCAGCTAAAAATATTAACGCTTGAATCTCGTCCTAGACAGGCAGGTAGGTATGATATCAGGCAGGTGAAAAGAGTGGGTGGTGCGTAATGGAGAGGGAGGGGGTATGTCCTCATTCTGGGGGAGGACTTGGCGTGGCATGGCTGCGGGGCAAAAAGGAGCAGGAGCAGGAGCTGGAGCAGTGCCCGCATTTATCTTCTGGGCGAGGGAAAACTTTGTCTTTAGTCATTCAATCCTGCCCGCCACACGGACGCTTTTTTTCGGGGGATTATGGATAATCACCTTGCCGAGGAGAGGAAAAAGAAGATGCCCGAGAAGAAGACGCATTTGTTTTTATCGCACTTTTTACTTTGGGGGCGCACTGAGAGAAAAGGAGATCGTTGTAAATTTAAATTCATGAAATCAGGGTGAGTAATTAAGCAATACTTATACAGAAATAAACTTTAAAATCCCAATAAAATAAAAATATTATTTTTGAGATGATAAAAATGTATAACTTTATTATATCCAAGAAATCACATTTAAAGTTTGATCAATTTAGTTGACTTTTTTCCTGCGTGTGCGTGCTTTTCATTCACTTTTTTTCAGCCCTGTTTATTTTTGCATAATTTTCTAAGCGCCGTGCCTCAGTTTTAGTACATTTTCATTTACCTTCTGCCTTGGCCGTGCAAATTTGTTTACCTTCGTGCGTGCGCAAGTTTTTCCAGATTATGCGAAAGTTGAATTTTTCATTGCATACGCTCAAGCGTATTATTCGCGCTGCGTGTCAATGCGAAATGACAACATTCTTCGTTAAATTCAATGAGAGGACGAGCAGCAACAACCACGGTGTTTATATTAAATTGTATTATTTTCTTTGGGCGGCGGCCTCATTTTCGAGCTGCCCACAGGCCGTCGAAGATGTTTACTTTACTGTATTTTCTGTAAACTTGCCGCCGGTTGTTTTGGGGCCGTTCTTGTCAGCGTGCCAGGCAAATGAGTTTACGAGCAGGACAACAACGGAAAAAAGGAAAAGCGAACAAGGAAAGGAAAACTAACTTTGTGCACATCTTACTTAGTTACAGGCTTCCCTTGTTTTCTGTTTCGCCCCTTGTTCGACCCTCTTCGGCTGCGTTTAGCTGTTTCCCTCTTTTAGGGCTCTTGAAAAGGATACTCTACACGGGGTCACAGGTCTAAAACTCCCGCATAGAGGATATTTTCACTATACTCGAATACTGTCTTAAAATAACTCACACTACTTAATCTATATATTAAATGGAAAAATAAGTCACATATTTTGTGTAAAAATATCTAAATAAATAAAAAAGCTCCTGTAAAATATATTACTAAATAGTATAATAATATAAAGAATAATTAATTTTTAATTTCCTAACCTTCCCATAAAGAGTGTTGCATGTTTCGGTGCACATAACTTCTACAGACTCTTTTGTTCACATTCTATCTTTAATGTCCTCGTGTTCGCTGGCTGGGCCTGGGAAAGCAAATTTCAAACATAATGAGGGTCAAACAATATTTGTGATTTGGTTTTTCTGAGCAAACAAGAAGGGCTTGTTGTTCGCGAGGCTGCCATTGTTTTTCTTTTTTTTCTGGCCACGAAACAACATTACGAGTTTGTGTACAAGGGGAACATATTTAACCTTTTCTGAGTCAGGGCCACGTCTTTAACATTTTTGTCAGGTTCACTCAGAATTCTGCCGCCTTTTCATTTTTATTTTGACATTTATTTGACTTCAGACATATATTTAATTTTAAAGAACTTCGAAACTTAATACACTCTTGATTTTTACAAATTTAATTAAACTCTTATGAAAGCTATTTTATGTTTCGTGCCCAGTTTAATATGAACCAAGAAGAAAATGTCACAGACCTATGTTGGTTCTTGTTAAATAAAAATATAATTTATAATGTCCTTATATAATATATACTTGTGAAGGTAACTTAAAATATAATTTCTGATTGCTGACAAAACTATAATAAAAATCTTTAATGTAATATATTTCATTTTGGTGTGTATATTGTGGTAAGCATTAGAAGCTTATATTTTAAATGCCTCACGTGAACGTATGACTAAAATTATGCATTTAAAAAAAAATTTTAAAAACTGCGCGCTATTGCGCATGTCTATCGATGCATCGAGTTTCTATATATCGATAACCTTGTGGTCACACGCATAGCAAGCGCCATCTATCGGGCGGTAGCACTTAGAGACCCTAAAAGGCTGCAATGTAATTGGTTCTACCAGACCGGAAAAATTATGAAAGAAATCATGGAAGGGGAAGTACTTATAAATGGCGCCTTTATTCAAAAATCCAAACAAAAACGTTAGATGTGCGAACTCTAGAAAAACTAGAAACAGATAACCATGTTTTTCAGCTTCTTAAGTTTTAAGCTAAATCGACTCGTCCACTGATGCTGATCCAAAATATATATCGCACTGTGCAATACCCGTAGTAACGAATCGCACCGGGAAATTTCGTAAAGAGACTTAAATATTAAACAAGTTTTATTTTGTGTTGATTAAAAATGCCTAATTTAATGTCATCGATACAACTCTATTAACATTTAATATGTATTTAGTCTTAAATATTTTGTCAATTATGAAGTCCTGCTCTCTTTGATGCTCTGTTGCTCTCTCTATCCCTCCCTCCGTTAAACCACCACCAACAGGCGATAGCGGCGGCATTTGAACTTTCAACCCCCGAAAAGCCACGTGCTCCTGCAGCTTTTGGCCTCCTTTCCGCGTACGGCAATCAATGAAAGTGAAGCTTTGCCCAATTTAAACCCGCTGCCAGCCCAAAAATTTCCATGCAGAGTCCTGCGTCAGGACCTGTGTGTGTGAGTGTGTGTGTGAGGGAGCCAGCGCTGGTGGTGGTAAATTCACCAGCGATTCGAAACCCACCACGCCAATTCGCGAGCTTCGCGCGGCGCCAAGCGTTTTGGATTCAGTTTACAACGGAAAGCACAAATCAACGGTCGTGAAAATCGAGCAAAGCTCCGTGAGAAAAACGCAGAAATTCGTCGAACGAAATTGATATCGAGCGTTTAGCTGGATTAAAGCGGAAATCAGTGAAAATCTGTGATTTTCCAAAGCGCGCGAGTGTGTGTGTGAAAAGTCCGCTTAAGAGCAGCCAGGAATTCCAGATCCCCAGCCGAGACAAACTTTGGTACGGAGCAAAAAAAGCAAGACGAAACTTTCTGCCTGACGTGTCCTGCCCACTAACACACACACACACAACTGTATATCCAAAGGACTTCCTCCCTGTCCTTCCCAATCTCGCTCTCTCTCTCTCTCTCGGTCTCTCTGGCCCTTTCTATCTATCTCTATCTCTGGAGCTCTGTTATAAAAACTCGAGGTTGGAGATGCACGTGGATTTCCGTGAAAACAGTGAACTTAGCTTTATGTTAATTTCATTTGTTTCGTGCCCTTAGCGCCAATGGAAATCTGCATTTTTGTGCATTGCCAGCGAATTGGCATTCCAAAAACCAACAAAATGCTAGAATTCGCAATACATTCAACTTTGCACGTTGACATAAATTACTATATATAGTGCATTGCAAGAACATGGGAAAACAGAATCAGATTTTGGCAGGGGAACACATTCACTGATTAATCACTTGACTGAACTGCGAGCGTAAACAAAAATATTTAATTGGCTTCCTTAAGCGATTTCATTTAAGTTTATTTAGGATTCTTTTAAAAGTTATTTTTAATTTTTTTTATTTTTATTATTAATAATAATGTATTTTTGAATAGGTTATTCTTAAAACTCATGCTTTAAAGGAAGAAAATATTTTAGCTTTTCTCTTAACTTTGAGATTTTGATAAAATGCATTGGGGATGGCAATGGCATTGGCCGAGGGGATGTTTTGGGCCACAAAAGCTCCATCCTCCCCATCGACCTCAACAGGCCAACAGTTGATGCTGTGCCAAAAAATGGAAAGAATCGCTTAAGAATTATTATGGCTTTCCATAAAAAAATGTAAAAAAAAATTAAAATTTATTTTTCTTAAAAATAAATCAACATTTTTTTTTAGTTTTTATTTTTTTCAGTGTTCTTCACCAGCTATAGAGTTTAAAACCATTTGAAAATGAAGTTTGATTCATTACGAAAAAGATCCAAAAAAAAAAAAAGAGTGGCCCGGACAAAGGTTTTTCGCAATATCGATTTGAAGAAGGGCGCACAGCGGTTTTCCATACAATAACGGCTTGCTCATGAAAATTGGCTGGTCAACACATGCCGTTGCGCGCGTAGCGTCAGCCGACTGCAGCTGTCAATGAGGCACTTCTTGTCGTTTTGTATGGAAAACCGCTGTGCGCCCTTCTTCAAATCGATATTGCGAAAAACCTTTGTCCGGGCCACTCTTTTTTTTTTTTGGATCTTTTTCGTAATGAATCAAACTTCATTTTCAAATGGTTTTAAACTCTATAGCTGGTGAAGAACACAAGCAATTGAACTTTGTGCCTGTCTGATTGCATTTTGTTTTCTTCCTTCCCTCCCCCTCTTTTCCCACTCCATTGTCATCTCTCTCTAGGGTGAGAGCGAAAGTTGGATACAATGTAGAATGGGTTTATACATGGTCTATATAAGGTACAATGGTATTTTGGCAATCTTTTCGGCCAGACAAGTGCACGAGTCCGCTTGAATCTGACCAAACGAACTTTGTTTGATGAAAAATTAATGTTGTGTTTGGGTTGGGACTGAAACACTTGCCACTTATCGATTGCTTACTTGGGGCAAAAGGTTAGGTCGCACAAAGGAATATTAAATAGAGGAAAGGGTTGGCTTTGTTCCTTGCAGAAGGGCTCACCACGCCCTTAAAAACCTCATTATTTATTTGATTATTTAAATAAAAAGGTAATATTATGATATTGACAAAACAATAGTTTGGAAATTAAAATGTTTTTAAGTTCCAAATTGGGAAAATTAATGACCAACAAAACAAAAATGTATTTCAACTCAAAAAGCAGACATTTTTCCTGTGTAGTTTCTATCGTCGGAAGTTTATTTGTTTACCTTTTGTAAATATATGACAAATTCTATGAATTGTATATAATATTTTTATTAACAAGAAATGTACGTCATTAAGGGTGAGACAGAATAAATAAAAAAATTTTAATCTAAACATGCTAGTGATGTGAAATGAAAGGAACAATTAAATTTCATTCAATATTCCCATGAAACTCAGTACCCTTTTTAGATGAGACTTAAGACGGGGTTTCAAGTGCTATAATAATCCATGAAAACTTTCCATAGTTCCTCAGCCAGACCATCAGCCGTGTTTATTTACATAATGATTTTGCAAAACAAACCTTCCTTCCTTCGAGCAGCAGCTGACCAAGGTTAAGCATGCGTAAACAATTCGTATCGGGGGTTTGGGGAATGTAACCCAACACCGATGAAGAGGGAACCCCATTGTCAATTTAAAGTGCCTCAAAATGCTTCCCATTCCGAACAGACTGACGCCGATTTCCAGGAAATTCACCGTGGCGACTACCGCCAAACTCGAATGCATCGAAGGCTGGGTTTCAAGGTCAGTAGGAAGCGGAAGTGGGGGTGGTTTTTGGGTAGTTTTTGGCTGCCGAGTGTCCTCGCTGATTTTCGGCGCAATTCTCGACTTGGCGCCAAACGATGGCCAAATAAATTAGCAAGAGCAAAGGGCAAGAAATGCATATTGGCAGCCAGCGAACCACTTGCGCAATACCTCTCTGTTTATATTTCGAGTGGTTCCAAAAATAGCCACAAATATGGTATGATTAGTTGGCATTTTAAATTCAAGAGTAAAATTCACGAGGAAATATTTTTGAACGATTCGCAGTGAATTTATTATGCCCGCCGCCGTGTAAACAAAAGGCCAATAAAATGTGCAAAATCGATTGCGTAAACAGAATGCATTTCATTGGCAATCAAACTGCATGATTTATGCAGAAGTAGGAAAGACAGCTGGCTTTTCCCTTTGATTTCCACCTTACCCGCAAAGCCGTTCTTATCGATTTAGCCTGCAACACGCCATGTCATCAAATTCGCCTACTTGTTTTATTTCCCCGGTCTCTGCCACCCATTTTTCGATCTATTTCGAGGGCACTTTAACTGGGAATAAGCTTTAAACTCGGATCTCCTAGCCCGCGAGTTGAAAGGGGATGAACTTGCTGTTTTTTCACAAATGTGAGTAGCATTTTTGCCACGACGCAATTGAGTTTGTCCGTTTTTCTAAGCTTTTCTACCTGTGTTCGAGTTTGGGGGTAGCAGCTTTGTTTGGTAAATTTCCATTCATTTAAATTCCAAACAGATGGTATTTCCGTTCTGAATCCCCCGAGTTATATAAGCCAAAGGACCCATTCTTCAATCAGGTCCTGTCACATCCAATCAGCCGCAATCTTGACCCCTCATTGAGTAATTTCCTACGGCAATGATTTAAGCACCCCCATTTTTGTGTGGGGGCCAAGTGTTTTAGCCCATTCCAATGACAGGGCCACGGCCACATCCTGGCCAGAGCTTTATTTAGAAACGCCGGTGATTGAAGGCTAAAAAAAACAAGAAAAACCACCCATCCACCCAGTTAACTGCGTCGTAGAAAGCAACAGCACGACAACAATCGCAGGACTTTAATATTTTCACACTCTGGTTTACGTAACAGCAATCGGATTGTGTAATCAGAGGACGAGAGTTTTCCCGTGACAGCTCAGCGGGGGGAAATGTGTGGAAATGCGGACAAGTGCATATTGCCGTCCTTTGATTATTGCCCGTTTCCATGCAATTTAATCAGAGTCACTGCAGCTGGGGGTATACTTTTTGGTTTCTGCGGGTACAACAAATCTCAATGGGATACACTTTGTGGGCGTAACTGGATAAATATTTACACGAATGGGCGGTTGGGCGTAGCGATTGGGGAAGCGCAATTGGGAAAACGAGGCAGCCATCAAAAGACGTCATAGCGCATTACGTATACGCAAGAAATATAGAAGAATAGACCGAGAATATATAGCGTGGAGGTGTGTGCTCGGTGCCCCTCGAGAAACCTTCCCCCCGAAAGGCCATCAATGAAGCGGCAGGACGCCAAAAGCTCGGAAGAGCTTTCCTGTCTCTCTCTTCCTCTCTCTCAGTGGTGAATTGCTGCTTCTTGCCACACAGCTGCTGCCCCAAACAACACACCCATTGCTCTCCCGCTCTCTCAGCTGCCTGCTCTCTGGCCCTAATTTACTACGTCAGCAACAGAGGACGAGCCTCCAAGTAAATGGCCACCGCACACCACATAGCACCCATGGGCCATCTAACCCCCCTTTAATTCCACCACCCAGGTTGCTCTTTTTTGCTTGCTCTTTCAATTTACAACGACCTTCTGCGGTGTTGTCGAAAATTTTTGGCTCTTCCCTACACCGAGCAACAAGGTTCAGGAAGTCACGTTCTTAGTGGGTGGTTTGGGTGGGTCTAGTGGCTTGTAAACAGTCCTTGGAGCTTCTTCCATGTTTACTGCTGAAACTAAGGATCTAATTAACCTCTGACCCCCCACATGCGTGCTTGGTACACAGACAGAATTAATCTTGGATAGTAATTTCCAAAGAATAAGAGTACATTTTGGGTAATAATATTTGTTTTGATATTAAATTATTATTTTCCAGGTATATATTTTTGGAATACCTCGTAATTCTTTTTCTCTTGATTTTAGTTTTTATTTTTGTTTTTATTTTCATTGCTTTTCTTTAATATGTTTTTTTAATTTTAAAGAAAATATAACACAAAAAACATTTCTAGGTGTATTGTTCTTAGCAAACTAATATAATAGTCTGAATAAATGCCGCAGAAAACTAATGAACATACATTGTTTATGAATTCTCATGGCACTGTATCCAATTTGCATAGTAATAAAATTGCGAAAGTTGATAGGGGAAAAGGAAAGAAAGAAAGCAAGCGTGGGTGGACCGGCGAAAAGTTTCCATTAACCAGCGGAGAACCCGCCTAATGGCAAACAATTAGGACACAAATTGAGTTAGCAGCCACTAGAAGCCGCTAGTCTCAAGGACGAGCCGCCACACAAATGGGCAAACAAGCCCACACACCCAGATACTCGACGAGTATCGATCAAACAGTGGGTCCTGGGGTCCTGGGGAGAGGTCCTGCCACTTGCTAACCGGTTGCTCCACTTTTCCGCAGAAGGTAACCACGGATACTACGCGAGGGCAATCCGCACGTTGATGGCTGCCACCAAAATCATCGATGCGCCGCGCAACGGCCACGAGATGGCTCCACTGAACACACGGGCGAGGGGCGACGGAACCCACGGGGTGACCATCGTCCTCACCGCCCCCCAGCGCAACTCGGTGCAGTCGGTGGACATTCCGGGCAATGAGCCGGAACGCGCCGCCTGGAGCGGCAAGATGCAGTTCTTCCTCAGCATCATCGGCTATTCGGTGGGCCTCGGCAACATCTGGCGCTTTCCCTACCTCTGCCAACAGAACGGAGGCGGTGAGTACGAATATCTTAATAAAATTGGGCTTAGAGTTTAGTGAAAGTATTTTAATATAATGGGAAAAATATTTTGGACCAACAAGTTTGCGTTTTAAATTGGAATAAGATACTAGTTAAGCTGTTAAATAATATTTTTAAGAGTAAGAACCTTTTAGATACTACTAAGAATAAATTGTATATTGTATAAATAAAGTTCGAGAACACATGAGGTGTTAATGGAAATTCTTTGAGATATCAGAATATTATAACTATTTTGTGGGGTAAATTAATGTTAAATCCATCCATGTACCTATATTGTAATCTATTTACGACTCTTAATTACTAAGTATTTGTTCATCAAACTGCATTAATAATAAATTTTTAATCTTCTTTGTTTGCTAAAAGGGCATAGCAGACTTACCTAGGGAAAACGGCCCCCAGCGATTTTTAAAAATTTTGAATCAGCGATGGTAGATAATTAGAAGGAGAATATGGAAACCAATTTTCAAAGCTATTGGACATTTGGCTGAGGAGTAATCGTCTGCAATCCAAAAATGTATTTAAGCTTATATCTGACCAACGGAAACGCTTAACTGAAAATTAGTGATGAGAAATCAAAGGGATAAGAAATAGGTCCTCGCTAAAAAAGCTTGGAATTTTTAAGACTTTTTAAAAGTGCAGAAAACTGCGATTAAAATTTTCAAAAAAATTTTTGACCACTTTCAAGTTTTGGCAACACCACCAATTTTTTACAGCTCCTGTGTCTTTTAACCATTGAATTTATAAAAAAAAATCATAATTTTATAGGTGGTGCAACAGTGTCAAAGAAAGGAAAAACTAGATTTCAAGTAGTTTTGTGGGACTTTTTCTACAACCCGGCCACCCCAGTTTTTTTTTTTAAGTTTTTGAAGTGCACAGTACCAACTTGATTGCAAAGCCCATTGCTTCCAATATTTATTCTCACACCTATTTTGGCACTATCATCACTCTTTTGCCGTATTTTGGCGTTAGAAAGAAAACACGAAATCAATTTTATCTTTCGAGCAGAAAGCACGATTTGCATAATTCAAAAGCAGAAATATCTGTCTTTTCATGGCCGATAACGATATAAAAAAATAATGCTTTCAGACCATTGATGACCCAGCGATACCATTTTTTAAGTCCAAAAGTAGGCTTTTAATATGTAATACACAAAATTGTATATGCTTTGGAAAAAAGTAATAGGTCAATGAATTCATAGCGAATTCCTCAACGGAGATCCCACATTAAATCCAGTGAATTGGGATAGAATGGTATTTTTTAAACTTACCTATTGGCCGAAATCCTACTTTTGGACTTAAAAAATTGTATGAACATCTATGGACATCTATGGTCTGAAAGCATTATTTTTTTATCTCGTATTCGGCCATGAAAAGACAGATATTTCTGCTTTTGAATTATACAAATCGTGCTTTCTGCTCGAAAGATAAAATTGATTTCGCTTTTCTTTCTAACGCCAAAATACGGCAAAAGAGTGATGATAGTGCCAAAATAGGTGTGAGAATAAATATTGGAAGCAATGGGCTTTGCAATCAAGTTGGTACTGTGCACTTCAAAAACTTAAAAAAAAAAACTGGGGTGGCCGGGTTGTAGAAAAAGTCCCACAAAACTACTTGAAATCTAGTTTTTCCTTTCTTTGACACTGTTGCACCACCTATAAAATTATGATTTTTTTTTATTAATTCAATGGTTAAAAGACACAGGAGCTGTAAAAAATTGGTGGTGTTGCCAAAACTTGAAAGTGGTCACAAATTTTTTTGAAAATTTTAATCGCGGTTTTCTGCACTTTTAAAAAGTCTTAAAAATTCCAAGCTTTTTTAGCGAGGACCTATTTCTTATCCCTTTGATTTCTCATCACTAATTTTCAGTTAAGCGTTTCCGTTGGTCAGATATAAGCTTAAATACATTTTTGGATTGCAGACGATTACTCCTCAGCCAAATGTCCAATAGCTTTGAAAATTGGTTTCCATATTCTCCTTCTAATTATCTACCATCGCTGATTCAAAATTTTTAAAAATCGCTGGGGGCCGTTTTCCCTAGGTAAGTCTGCTATGCCCTTTGTATAGTATTTTACAAACCATTTTCTAAGAAGCCTTGGATATTATAATTATTAGATAGATGTTACTACATAAGTACCTATGCATTATATTAAGCCAATGCTCCTATGCGAGCCACTTGGGCACGTAACAATACCAAGTCGATTAGGAATTTGCATGGAATTTTACGATAAGCCTCGGATTACCGGGCAGCGGTGCGAAAAGCGCAAACTGGAGCAGTATTTTTCAATCAATGTCTGTTTGACTGCACGGGTCACCTGAGCGATAACGTTAAATTGGGTAGACCCCCGCCACGCCCCCTCCGTCCTCCGCCCGTCGACATGTGTCATATCCAATATCAGTTGGCCAACGAACTGCAGCTAATCAGGTGCACAGCTTTGACAATAACATTATGGGATTTAATGTGCACTAATTGCCTGGCTTTCGACGGCGGAAGGGCCCAATTGATGGCCTTGGGTGGCTCGTGTGGGTGGATTGTGGGTGGTGCAGGCGGGGCGGGTGGCAAGAGCACGCACATTTCTAATGGCGATTTAACCCCACCCTGGTTCTAATTCAATTACAATTGACAGCATGACCAGGCATCGAAGTTCGAATACTCTCTTGTTGGCCAACCAGATATTTCCCGACCCGGCCAGAAATGCAAATTTCCGGCTTGCTTTGGATTGATTTTGTGTCACGTCACCTGTCAATTAAAGTTGCACAGGGAGAAAAAAAAACATTATGTATAGAACAATTTTTGTATTATTTTGTTTTCTTAGTAAATTAGTTTTATTCACTAACTACGATTCTAATCAATTAAAATATGATTATATATTATATTATATATAAGCTTAACTATATATTTGATCCACATCTTTGTCTTAAAAAAATATGAGGGTTAAACTTTACTTAATAATATTTTAGAATATTATTAACAGCTTAATTAATTTTGTGGTGTTATTTTTATTAAATTCATCTATTACCTAATTTTTTCTCTGTGAAACTGAACCCTCTTCTCTCCCCGTTGCAGGTGCCTTTCTGATACCTTTCATGATTATGCTGATACTGGAGGGCATACCGCTGTTCCTCATCGAGCTGGGAATCGGCCAGAGGATGAGACTGGGTGCCCTGGGCGTGTGGAATACCATCCATCCCTGGCTGGGTGGCATCGGTATCTCGTCGTGCATAGTGACGCTCTTTGTGGCTCTGTACTACAACGTGATAATCACGTGGGTTTTCTTCTACCTCTTCAACAGTTTTCGGGTGAGTGGTTAATACCCTACATCCAATACCCTATAATTTAATACCTCAAATCTTCTTAACAGTACCCGCTGCCCTGGTCCACCTGTCCATTGAACGGCACCGTTGAGCTGGAGGAGTGCGCCAAATCCTCGGAGACGACGTACTTCTGGTACCGCACCACCTTGGATGCAGCCCCCTCGATGGACGAGCCCGGCGGCCTCAAGTGGTGGATCGTGCTCTGCCTGATGCTGTCCTGGACCATTGTCTTCTTCATCGTGATGAAGGGCATCCAGAGCTCCGGCAAGGTGGTCTACTTCACCTCGCTGTTCCCCTACATTGTGCTGACCATCTTCTTCATCCGAGGGATTACGCTGAGAGGAGCCGGTGCCGGATTGATGCACATGTATACGCCGAAGGTGGAAAAGCTACTGGAACCAACGGTTTGGCTGGATGCAGCCACGCAGGTCTTCTACTCCTTTGGCCTGGCCTTTGGCTCCCTCATCGCCTTCGGGAGCTACAACACGCCGAAGAACAACTGCGTGAGGGATGTGCTCCTGGTGTCCGTGTGCAATGCAGTCACGGCCATCTACGCGAGTGTGGTCATCTTCGCCATTCTGGGCTTCAAGGCCACCGTCAATGTGGACCGCTGTATAGCCAGGTGAGTCAATGGGAGTGGGTCACACGCACCAATGGGTTCACTGGGTGGGTCATCAATATGCCCATCAGGCTGACCAGTTGTAACCGGCATGGGGCCACTGTCTTTGTATCTATTTGCGTATCAATGAGTCGCCGGCTCGGTGGGTGTATCTGCGCCCCCCCTCCATTGATATTCGAATCGATATATAGATGGAATCGCGGTCGTGTCTGTCAATTTGCATCAATTAACGGACCCACGTCGAGTTATGCACAATTGCTCTTGAACTGAATGACCATCGGGTTCTAACCGATTCGAACTGGACTTTATTGATTGCTTACCCTGGCTCCTTTTTCCCCTCCCCCAGTAACACGGACATCCTGGTTAATAACAAGCTGCTCAACGATACCCAGAATTATGAACAGACCATGAGTCTGCTGAATGCCACCGAAATAACCAGGCTTAAGTTGGCCGAGTGCAGTTTGGCCCACGAACTGGACAATGTGAGTACTGTTTATCATCTGGAGGATGAAGTTCCTAATTAACTCCTTCATTTCCTCATCCAGGCGGCCGAGGGCACTGGCCTGGCCTTCATCGTGTTCACCCAGGCCATCGTGGAGCTGCCCGGCGCTCCCTTCTGGGCGGTGCTCTTCTTCACCATGCTGCTCTCGCTGGGACTGGGCTCGCAGATCGGCATCCTGGAGGGCATGCTGTGCACCCTCTTCGACATTGACATTATCAAGCGGGTTAAGAAACAGCATGTCACTGGCGTGGTGTGTCTCTTCTGCTTCATTGTCGGTTTCATCTTCTGCACAGGTGCCGGCGAGTACTGGCTCAAGATGTTCGACTCCTTTGCCGGCACCATTGGCCTCGTGGTGGTGGCTCTGATGGAGATGATAGCCGTGATCTTTATCTACGGACACGAGCGGTGAGTCTAGTGCCTCTTCGTTTTGGGTAGTATATACTAAAGATTCCTTTCACAGCTTCACTGAGGACATCTACCAGATGACCGGCTATCGACCTGGTCGCTACTGGCAGTGGACTTGGCGGTACATTGGCCCGGCGATCATGGTCTGCATCCTGGTCTCTTCGGTGGTCTTTATGGTCATCAGGAATCCCACTTACGGTGCTTGGAATGCCGATTTGGTGAGTAGAGTGGCATTCTATTGAAAAACTTAAAAAGAAACATTGAGCATATCACATATTTATGACTAAAGTTAGCTGAAAAGTTAAAATATCCATTTTTTTAATCTAGATAAAAATAAAAGAGGAATACCTTGTTTAAAAAAGCTTACGATGAAACTCTCTTTTGATCTTAAAACCATTTTGGTATTGATTAGTTAACTTTAGTTTTATAGTATTAAACATACAACAAATGGATATGAAAGATAAAAAATAGATATTAAAGAACACGTTTTAACTTAATTTTTTCTCATTTCCCAGGGTATGATCGAGCAGAAGAGCTACCCCAACTGGGTGATGGCCATCGCCCTGTCCATGATCCTGGCCGGCGTCCTGCCCATGCCCATCGTGTTCCTCATGCGTAGCTTCCAGTGCCTCAAGGTGGACCTGGACATCCACCAGGGATCGATCCGCCGCAACGAGACAACCGCCTCCACCAAGGAGATGATTGACAATGACGACGATGTAAGTGCAGATCCAAGATCTCCAAGTCGGTTTATTACTCTTTCGATCCAATCTCGATTTGAGCTTTCTTTGTACCATTTGTTGTGTTGTTAGGCTAAGATTAAGCCCATCTCTCTCTCTCTATTTTGGTCTATACGTGTGACTAATTGTGTCTTTCTCTCACCTAACGATACATTCCTCACTCTTGCGCTTGTTTTTCCTATCTGACAATGCTTACATCCAAATACCGAATACATATCCAAACTCACGCCCATTGTCGTTCAGAATTTGAGTCCGGATATGCCACCGCAAGATTCACTAGCGGCGACACGCTTCACAATTGGAGACTTTGAAGTAAGTTGTGCCTCGTCCCGGGTAGAAAAGCTATACCCCCTCCCGGAAACCCCGATCCTGTCACCTGCACATCTCTTGAACACTAAAGCTAATCACACGATTCTCTGCTCTTCTTTCCCTCTGCTCCCGTGTCCATTTTCATTGGTCAATGTTTAGAATTAGAACGAACCGTAACCGAAATCGAAAACGAAAACGAAGCCATGGATACGATACGAACTAAAGTGCAGCGCCACGTTTTAGGGAACCCCAGAGACATCAGAAATCAGAACTCAGCAACCAGATGAAACTAGGATAGCTCTAAAAGTAGTTCACCAAAGCCCTTTGCATGGCCCAGAAACATAGAACACCGAACACCGAACACTGAACACCCAGAGAAACCGAATAAACCAAGGACATGCCTCTCGACTCAAGTAGAAACCAACTGCTCATCCTCGGTTAGCAAGCAATTACCTGTACTCAATACCACTAATCAATAGGAACTAATCAACGCACAGCAATTAATCGTAGCTAGCAAACAATCGCAAAATGCTCTTTTAAACCGAAAACAAACTGATAAGGCCAGAACAATTATTTACAAAACTTAAGTTTAGGGAAAAGACTAGCAAAATCGCTTGAGGGCTCAGCAGAAAGTAGGACAAAGAGTGTATATAGATATAGAAACCCAATTGGCGGCTGATCGTGGCTTACTTGCAGGTAAAGTAACAGTGCGATAACCAAGATTTAACCATTTCCATTTTGTTTGTTGGTTTGTTGGTTCGTTTGTTTGTTTGTTCATTGTTTCAATGTTTTCTGTATGATGATTCAAATCCTTTACTTGCAACCAGTGCCCGATGTACATCTACTTTACATCGACACTAGGGTTGTCGCTGGACTTTAAGTGGTTATAATTTGAAATTCTGCTTTCGTGTAGAGAGCTTTCGCTTGAGCTTGTGTAGAATATCAAGTATACGCAGCGTGGTGTCAGCTCATTTGATTTATGTACTATAATTTCGTAAGAAGTTCTTGATTTCCTAGAGGACTCTGTCCGTCTATCATTTGTTTGCCTGACATGCTGAAGCCACCCTTTATCCGTTTCTCTGCTCTTTCCAATTTGCAATCTAGGACGATGAGGACGACGAAAACGACTTCAGCGGTCCTGCGCTGGGTGGTCATGTGAAGACACAGAGCGATTTCTCTGACGACGAGGAGGAGGACAAGCCCATGACCATGCGGATGATGATGATGCGACCGACGACGACAACCAAGACATCGAACGCGCTTAATGTGCCAACAAGCAGAAAGAACAACTACAAGAAGGATGCGTACGATGTCTAAGACAGCCATAAACCCCAGGTGCAGATATAGATCCAGATACAGATACAGATAAAGATACAGATAAAGATACAGATACAGGTAGAGGTCCAGGTGCAAGTCCAGATACAACAGGTCCAGGTCCAGGTGTGAACCGAAACGAAATGGCAAGTGTAACACTAGTTTAGCTGAGACGAGCATTGATTAATGAGAGTGCGTGCCGAGCTGAGCGCAAAACATTTATAAATATTTACTATAAGTATTTTAACATAATTTAAATCTAAACTAAGCGTAATTACCAGAATAAACGGCCGAAGAGTGCGTAACTAAAATTGTTAAATAGTACTTTAACACAAAACTGAACTAAACCCAAAAAAAAAACTAAACTAAATTTAACAAAACTATGTACGAGTACAATGTGCCGCAGGATGTTAGGTATTATCTGAAACGGGTTGCTAAAGGTTTAAATTCGATTATGTAGCATTTAGTTGGAATGCTTAAAGCTTTACCATTAGACACTCGAGCACACAAACTGAAAGTATTGCCGCACTCCTCTTTCCCAATCTCCAATCCCGCTAATCCCCCAGAACTCCCGCCACTCCCCGGAGATAACTCTTCAACGGCAATCGCTTTATAGACGACTTAGCCAGCGCATTTCCAAAGAGTTAAACTCAACATTTAGTTTTAGTAGAGATCTGCAGTTTTTAATTTTACCTCAGTAGAACTCACCCGACCTACAACTAATATATGTAATCTAACGAGAGTTACACACTTTAATATTACTTCAAACAGGTTAAGAGCGTTGAGACACAATATTAACACTTCGAGTTCTAGTTGAGTTATACAAATACCTATACTAACTATATTGATTAGAGAAAGATACATGGAATGTGTGATATTCTAAATAATATCCTCAATGTTTAGGTGTTAAGACTCTTCATCCCCCAAAGTCACCCTACCATCTATTTTCCCCGTTCAAACCACTCCAGAGTATTTCCCACACTGACAGAGCTACACAAGGAAAAACAAAAGATGAAAATAAACTGCTGTGAATAGTTTTAGTGGTTGTAAAGTTCTATCGAAGAAGGGAAACCATAAAGCGTCTAATATTTAACTAGTTATTAAGCGGCACCCCATTGTTCACCTGAGTTCAGTCCGAAGGATACCTATAAAGAAAGTCCCTGCCATATTTCCAATTCGGTTTCCGCAAAATGGTTCTCATACAATCCTCCCCCCAACTTTCTCCTATTTCGGTAAGGCGAAGGCAACGGCAAAAGCACCACTGATATCTGAAAACTGACAACTGAATCAAAACACATGGAATTTCGAAGTACTCAAAGTCAATGCAAAGGACGGACGGCAGAACGTTGAAGACAATAAGACAAATATAGAGATATACTTATGATATGGCCCGTCGAGTTTAGAGAGATTTGTAGTCACCGACGCGGTAGATTTCCCCATAGCAGTGCAGGAATTTTTCCACTTTACCTTATTTTTGGGAGACTTGTATCCATTTTGTACACCGCCAATCAAAAGCAGTTCCAATCAAGGATCCGGTCAGTCAGCAGATTTATACGAACGTAAAGTAAGAGGCCCCGAAACAATTAGTTGCCCCTCCCCCACCTTATCCATTGAAGTCGAATCCTCGCAATGCAAACGCAACCGAAACCAAATACATAGTACCAAGCCTAATTGTATAGTTTACTTGTTTACGCCACTATATATACGAGCATTAAATCTATATATACAGTACATATTAATCTATATACCTAGCTCTACTATAAATATTGTATATCAATTATTGTCGTAGTGCTAAAGCCCCGGACTTGTGTAAATTTGAATGTATTAAAACAGAACACTGCAAGGAGAAGAACACTTATATGAAACATTATTGTACCGTACGCAAGAAATTATTATTAATAAAGATATTTCATGATTAGTGCGTTAAGTTGAAGAAGAGCAAAACGAACATCGATTGTTTTTATTTCTGGTTTCTGGGAGTTCCACTGTACCACAGCTGGCACGTTTGATTCCCGGCAGACGAATCTGCAGGTTTTTATGGGTCTCTGATAGACGGCAATGCCTTGTATTTGGTTTGCTGCCCCCTGGTCAAAGCACCTTGGACCGGGAGCAAAAAATCCCCGATTAGGCTTATCTCCTAGGGGAAAGTTTCGATTTGTTTTGTTTTGGTCACAAATGATTAGACAAGTCAGGCCCTCCAGGCAGGAGTTAAACTAATCCAGGTGCCCGAAGAAGGAGTGGCTAAGTTCGACCTTCAATATTGGCTATTTCGGTTAACAGTTTTATTGGAAACCAGCATCGTAAATGACATTGGTCTATAAATACGCTAGCACTGGTAAAACGATAATTTCCGACTGGAAGCCACGATCGATATGGGTAAAGTGATAAGTAGAATGCAAGGGGGAGAAGTCAATTTATGAAGAGACTACACTGAAAGAAATTGTTTGTTATATATTTTGAAAATAGTAACATTTACATTTTTTTTTTATTTATTATTTTTGTTGACAAAAAGTTTAATAACTTTTTAATTAATTTTCCCTTCATATTTCTTTCAAAAGTTTTTCTTTATTTACGAATCTCTTCCTTTTAATTTTCTGATGTGTAGAGGCTGATCAGCGATGGCGTAACGCCAGACAGTGTGATAACAGCGCAGACATTGCAAAAGAGCTCCGCAGACCCGCCAGACCGGTGTGCTTCGATAAGGGGGCGTGGTCCTCGATTTTTCCTGGCCCCTCTGGAGCTTTCCCAGCCCGCCCGCTGAATATGCAGTGGGCGGCACGTAGCACGAGCGGCAAATGCAACGGCAACAATGCCAGCTCTTATCTTATCAGAGCGAAAGGAAAACATATGTATATGTAGACCATATATGCTTTAGCGGCAAGAATCGAATCGAATTGAATGGGATCGAATCGGATGGGATCGTATGAGAGCGACGCGACGGAGCAAAGACCCAAGTGGAGCCGAAAAAGCAAAATGCTCGGCTGTCTGCGCACACATGTTACTTGAGCGCAGCGAGTGCCGCATGAAGTCAGTTTGGCTCGTTGTGCCAGAGCAGCAACAAGTGCCCCGCTATATCTGGATCTGAATCTGAATCCGAGTCCGAGTCCGAAACATAAGCCGTAGCTGAAGCTGAAGCGCAACAAGTGCTCCAGAAACATCCAGAGACAAGTGCATCGGAGGCTGTGCGATAAATTCGAATTAGGTCGGCAATTTTATCAAATTAACAGAGGGTCCAACGAAACGGAGCGCAATAAATTAATTAAGGCGGAAATAAAATAGGAATTGCATCGGCTGCCAAGAGTATTAGCGGGCAAAAGTGAAAGCGACCACGAACAGGTGACAGAATGCTGCTCAAAGGCGCTCAGCTGCTGCGATGCGGGTGAGTCTAATGGGAATCCGACGGATTGGCGGTATTCCAGGGTGGCGAAACCCCCAAGCGGTACATTGACATTGAGAGGTGGCAATTTAGTAGTAACAGCATTAGCATAAGTTCGAGTGCTGAATATCCTGTAACTGAAAGGGAACCCAACAAAACTGATAGAAAATTGTTGTTCGGAAGAACTTTTAGTTAGGAGTTTAAGGTAAACTAAAACTGCTAACTGCTAATCAACATTAAACAAAATTTAGTTTTTAGCAGTAATTAATCTAATCACTTTAAAGGGTACTCTTTTTATAAACACAATGCTGTTCTTATCAAATGATAATGCCGAATAATATATAAATAATTTGTTTTTAGTCGATTATCTCAATTTGCTTGTTATTTAATTCGAACTACGGCAACATCTGCAATAAATGGGCATTAAATATTAAGTGACAGAAACTCATATTAATGACGCACTTTAAGGCTGATAATTTCAATTTAATTTTCTACTTGAAAATATAGTACTTTTAATTGTATACATTTTGTTGATAAGACTAAGAATTCTTTCATTAACTCAATGCCAAAATAAAAACGAATAACAGTAATTGTAATTTTATAAGTTGTAATGCCAAAGAATAATATATTTTATTTTATTCATACCTCAATAAACCTCTATTAATGCTTAAGAGTGTTCAAGAACACATTTTGTAACATTGTGTGGTCTACTTGGCTTACAAGCCCTAAGGCTAACTTAGTATTTGCCATTCATTTTAGTTGCTGTAGTAACTAACCTACCTCAACTAAGATTCGTTACTAATAGTTATGATTCACTCTTATCGCATGGCGGGAAAATTCCACGCTCTCCAAGTCGCGAAGCGTCCGTTACACTTTCATTCACGTAAACAAGTGGCATAATCATCCCGAACAACACCGCCTCAATGTTAATGTCATCTATAAAGCTCCCAAGATCATTGCACTCGCCGCTGTATATTCTTAATCTCTTGGTGGCTGAGCTACTTGCTTATTTCTTCCTCTCTCTACCTCTCTTGAAAAATGCTAGAGTTTGTTATAAGAGCACTTTAATGCTTACACTTTGAAAGTGTAACGAACTCTTCAGGAGATATACAATAAATTATTATCGTGAGAGTTTAATAAATTGTTCTTTCCTTCTTAACAACAACATATTTAAATAAACTTTAAATTATATTTTTTTATCACACAAATATTTTAAATATATTGAAACTACTTAATATAAATTTTTTAGAGTGTAAAGACCTTTATGTTCCTACAAATACTTTTCACTGCCTACTTTCAGGCAAAGCCTTAGAAGTTCAGTTTTCTTGCTGTGTTTATGCAACACTTTTTTCAGATCTTTTGTTCAATGAAAAGCTTTTCGATTCCCGCCTTTTCCTTTGTTTCGGTTTTTATCAGCGTTTCCGTTCCCCTCCACTTCCTCCCTTACCACCACGATTTTTATTATTTTTGTAGTTTTGTTTTGACTCGTTTTCTCAGTGTGCGGGTGTGTGTGCGATCGCTGGCAAGTTGTTCGACTGGCTCTCGCAAGTGTGCGTGTGTGTGACGCCATTAGGCGGGCAAAATAAAAACAAAGCACTGCATGTATGGGTGTTTTGAGGCCGCCTAGCAACAACGTCTCGAAATCTTTGTCCGCCTGTCGAGTGTTTTTACTTTTGGCTTCTGTTTTGATGGGGTGGCGTGTTTTGAAGTCTTTTTCTGGCGTTTTTTGGCAATAAACCCACCCACCCACTCAACAACCCAGTAACTGCAGCAGTTAACACACAGGTTTTTTTGTAGCTGGAGGAGGTATCCAACAGATACTTTCCAGTTTCATGGATCGGCCATTGATGATAACCTTTAGACACAGCGACGTCGGCGAAGTGACAACAAAAATAATAATATTATTGTTGACGACCCGCCTCTCTGAATCTATTTTTCAGGCCGAGCCCCCGTTTGCAAATTCGCCTTGCCATAGCAAATATGTGTGGTTTTATTTATGCAGGCCTGGAATCAAAACAATTTCTTAAATATAATAGGCAAATGGTAATTCCGCTTATCGGTGGCGAGGGACACGCGCCTTTATTGGAAGGCCCCATCGATCAGCTTTGCTGAACATGGAAAACAGAGCTCATAGTCTGCTAATGATGTCTTATCAGCTAATGGTTTGTTTACCACATATTCCCAGAATTCCCAGAAACTTCTAGATAAGATTCCTCGAAATAATGACGCTTTGTTTGCAAGGTCTTCGAAAAGTGAATCACTTCATTCATTGAATAGGCTGCATTAAAACGCAAGCAATTCCAATTATCCGCACACTTTTTCCAAGTACAATTTACTCCATGTAATTCACGGAACCAACCCGTCCAGACATCCATCGACCATTACCTTATACACATTATACCACTCACGGAACACTTTAATCTACAAATATGTACATTTCTATATGGAAGCGTGGGCCAGACTCGCTTATCAGTCGGTAAACAAAATACGAAATTAGTCGCTTCCACTCTGTGGACTTTGATATGCGGTAATGAGCATTCTACTACAGCATTCTATGAGTACTTATAAACCATCCTCGAGACTGGGTGCAATAAAATCCAGTTCACACTGGGTTCCTTTAGTTTATTGGGAGAAGGAATTTATGGGAACAATGGTCTGTATGAATTGTGAAGAACAAGGAGATCGGAAAATTGGATTACTCATTTAGAAATAGGTTCTTTGTTATTTTTAAACTGTTTCAATAATAAATATAGTCTGAAAAGTTTCTTTATTCAAGATGACGCAGACTATAATCTTCCTAGCGGAAAACTTTGCATCTCAGGAACTGATAGGGTGTTTTCCTCTGAGCAAAACTCGCGCAATAACAATTGTTAATAGCTTGAACGTAAGTGATAATATACTGCATTTATAGTAATTTTGCTCATAATTTCTTTGGCTGGATGAAACATTTAGCAGCTCTAGTTGAAGTACCCATAAAAGTCTGGTCGATAAGCCGCAGATTGTGGCTGCCCTTCGCCTTCATTTGATACTGTGATACTGGGTTCTTTCATTGAATCTAAGGCGAAGGGCCAAGGCTAATGAACCCTCTGATGGAACCAGTTTCGTTTATTTCGTCAGACTGCAAGTACAGTTTTTTGGCTGTGGAAAATCTGTTGAATCAGCTGACACCCCCATGACTGTTCTGTTGCCAAGTGTTTTCGGGGGGACATTTCGTATCCTACTATTATTAGACTGATACACCCAGAAAACAAAATGGACTAAAAAGGGGCCTAATTACCTAAAATTTTAGGAAACATGGCCAGAAAAACGCGCCAAGGCCATGCATTACCTAAAATGTTGTCCATGTGGACTATATTTTTTACGCAGTCTTGAATTTATTTCTGGTAATCGTTACCTAAAAAAATGGCTAGTGGACTAGATTTTTAGGTCAAAATTACGTAAATATTAGCTATTTTCAAAAAAGTTAACATTTTTACTATTGATAGTAACATATTTGTTTATTTTAATTGCTTATATTGTTTTATTCGGAAAAGTAAATATTTTATCTTTCTGAAAAAACAATCATTTTATTTTGTCCTCGGTGGGAATCGATCCCCGGTCTTCTGCGCGAGCGTCCAATAGGCTAGCCTCTGGTCTACGGAACTACTTAAAGGCCCTGTGGCAAAACCGAAGCCTGCTTCTAGGTGCACAGGCGAATTCTATTTTTAGAATAGGGCACTATTACCTTAAAAGTAGGAAAATAGTCCACGTTGGTATTGATTTTATATATTGAAACTTTTCCATCACTAGCTTTAAGAGAAGTCTAATAAAATTTGTTAATAATAAACTTAAAAAACCGAATAATTTGTTTATTAATATTAAGGGCCAATATTTGTATTAAATTGTGAGTAATAATCGACTTCAAATTATTCCTAAATTTTAGGTCTTATGGACCAATTTTATGGTTACGATGGCCTATAAAAATCTCTTTGGCTTTACCTAAAAAGTAGGAACATAGTCCACATGCTAATATTTTTAGGTAACCCATTACCTAAATCTGAAATTTTAGTCTATTTAAATTTTTTAGGTCATACGTTACCTAAAAAATAGTCTCACATTTCTCTGGGTGTATGTTCTTTTTCCATAAAAAACAACACACACACATCAGAGGAACACGCGCTGGCTGAAAATTCACCAAATGTATTTAATGCGTATTTTTCGCAATAAAAAACACAAATAAATACGTAAACAGAAAGAGGAAGTCAACGAAGTGGGAAATACACTTGAAGCGCTTACTCATGGAATTTCTTTAATGGCCGGCAAACTAGCAGTTCAGTTTCGAGAGCCCTTTGGTTAGGGTATACATGTGGTATGTCCAACACAGGGTGGTCAACATTCGTGGCGTCATTAGAGAGGAGGGGGTTTTCCTTTTTAGTTGCCATTTCGAAAGGCCAGGGGAAATTCTCGGGCCCATTCCGCGACAGAGAAGTACTCTCGGTTATCTCCCAAAATAGAACCCAATACGCAGCGGATTTTCAGCTTCCAATTGGGGCGCGTGTCCCTAATCAAATCCGCGTCGACAACTCGAGTGCTGCTCAAATAATTAGCTGCCGGTGTCAACAGCGATACTAGAGCGGTGCAATTTGGACTAAAGCGGTTCGCCGAAAATGCTCTCTTATCAATATCAGTGCCATCGTAAATATTGTTGGACTATTTGACTAGCGTTTCACGACCAACGAACCTGGCAAACAAAGTTCTCACACGCAAAAGCCACGATAAATGCCAGACGTGGGCCACGAAAAACCCCAACCGAAAGCCAGTTAATATGATTGAATTAAATGTTAATTTTCATTCAATTTGGCGGCTTAACTGGCCATCTTCTGTGCTATTCAGTGCCCAGAATTGGCAAAGCCGAGACATTGAGAGACATCGCTGGTCTTTGTCATTCACCTCACATGCCCCGACCATGCAGACAACTTATGCTAATATAAACCAGGCCAGTTTGGTATACCCATCTATTATATAGGTAGGCGCCTTTGTGCATATGTAGAGCGTGTGGCGGAGAAAACTACGCAGTTCGGAAATTATAAAACATACATACATTTCGGCGGATCGGATCTATACGGTTCATCAGACATTCAGACATCCGCCTGACGTCACAAGTGGGGCAACCCTGAGCGCGTGTAAACGATAATTCCGCCGTTGATTTGGAGGCGGGGAATCACTGGACTTTGGACCCCCTGTAAACGATCGCTGCCTGTCTGGCATATGAGATTGGCTCTGACCCACAGACATGTGTGTAAATGTATCTCAGCGATAGCTGCCGGAAGGAAGGAGGTACTACGAGTAGTAGATACCACCAGGCTACCTGCTCTTCGCTTATCTGCCAAATACCAAAACAAAGGCAAAAAGATGATGCAAGATTGCATCATGCTGTCTGGGGAGCTCCGGCTGGACCCGCTTCTAATGAAAGTGACGTGGACTGAAGGTTGGATCGATTGGCTGGAAACCCCATTACCCTCCATCTCCATCATCCCCCCACCAGATCTCCAGTTCGCAGAGCTCTGTGCGAATTGTGCGGCCGCCAGCGAGTTTCTCGAGTTTGGAGTGGAGCTCTCCAAAACCTGAACGACCAGACGAACAGCTGATCAGCCTGTTTGACTGTATCTTTTCTGTTTGTGTTTCGATTTTATTTGTAGTCGTTTCTTTCGCGGCACTGCCTCTTTTTCAACGGCGGTGCGTTACCGCTTAGAATTTGAAATTCACGTTACGAGGTCCGCCAAGGGGGTACAGTTGTGCTCGCGGCGGCTAGTCAGCTTTACGACTGGTGCTGGCTGTAGGTAGAGTATCTGAAAAGGTCGTTATCATTGGTTATAGAGTAAGGCACCCTTTTACCTAATGGTGCTAGAACCTTAAACCGAAATGGACCGTATTTACTTTCTATCTATCCTTTTATATTTATTCATATTAATTGCACAAGACTTTTTTTTGTCTGAGGATAAATGAAATACTATTTTTGTTATCGATTACTTTTATTTCTTTAATCCCTATCTCATTTTCTTTTGCTTAGTCGAAGTTAGTTTCAAGTGGAAATTCGTTTCCCTTTAAAGAAATAAAAGTAGTGACTGAAGACAGATTTTTAAATGCATACCTATCACTTTTATTGATTTAACTTTCTTAAATAAAGTTACGATAAGATTAAACCATTTTATTCCGTTTATATACAATCCCAATCTCCCTCTTTCAGCCTGGTCTCCTCACACCGGAACTACAACTTCCGGTTGACCTGTCGCTACCTCTCCGTCCAGTACGGCGATGCCAAGGTCCTCACCCCCGCAGTCAAGCAGTATGTGGAGAAGTGCGTGGATCTCTGCCAGCCGGAACGGGTGCACATCTGCGATGGAACCGCGGGCGAGAGCCAGTTGCTCCAGGGACTGATGCTCAAGCAGGGAACCATCGTTCCGCTGCCCAAGTACGAGAACTGCTGGCTGGCACGCACCAATCCGGCGGATGTGGCTCGAGTGGAGGGCAAGACCTTCATCTCGACGGACAGCAAGGAGCAGACAGTTCCGGTGACGGAGAAGGCGACTCCGGGAATGCTGGGCAATTGGATGGCGGAGGGGGATCTGCAGGCGGCCATCAAGGAGCGATTCCCGGGCTGCATGAAGGGACGCACCATGTACGTAATTCCCTTCAGCATGGGTCCCGTGGGCTCACCGCTCTCCAAGATCGGCATCGAGATCACCGATTCACCTTATGTGGTGGAATCCATGAAGATCATGACCAGGGCGGGCAATCCAGTGCTGGAGCATCTGCAGAGCGGCGATGGTCAGTTCGTAAAGTGTCTGCATTCGGTGGGCACTCCGAAGAGTGGTGTCCAGGCCATGCCATCCTGGCCCTGCGATCCCGAGCGCACCATTGTCCTGCACAAGCCGGCGGAGAATGAGATCGTGTCCTATGGCTCTGGGTATGGAGGCAACTCGCTGCTGGGCAAGAAGTGCTTGGCCCTGAGGATTGGCAGCACCATTGCCAAGCGAGAGGGCTGGCTGGCCGAGCACATGCTCATCCTGGGAATCACCAATCCGCAGGGCAAGAAGATCTACATAGCTGCCGCCTTTCCCTCGGCCTGTGGAAAGACCAATCTGGCCATGATGACGCCCACATTGCCGGGCTACAAGGTGGAGTGCGTGGGCGATGACATCGCCTGGATGAAGTTCGACAAGAAGGGAGTTCTGCGAGCCATCAACCCAGAGAATGGATTCTTTGGCGTGGCTCCCGGAACCTCGAGGTCCACAAATCCCATTGCCATGGACACGATATTCCGCAACTCGGTCTTCACAAATGTGGCTTCCACTTCGGATGGAGGGGTTTACTGGGAGGGAATGGAAAGGGATCAGCTAAAGGGTGTGACGGTCACCGACTGGCTGGGCAAACTGTGGTCCCAGGAATCCGGCAAACCGGCTGCGCATCCCAACTCCCGCTTCTGCACCCCGGCTGCCCAGTGCCCCATCATAGATCCCGCCTGGGAGGACAGTGAGGGAGTGCCCATCTCGGCCATCCTCTTCGGCGGACGTCGTCCCACTGGCGTTCCCTTGGTCTACGAGGCCAGGGATTGGAAGCATGGAGTCTTTGTTGGCGCCACCATGCGGAGTGAGGCCACCGCAGCGGCTGAGTTCAAGGGCAAGGTGATCATGCACGATCCCTTCGCGATGCGACCCTTCTTTGGCTACAACTTTGGTGGCTACCTGGGTCACTGGTTGAGCATGGAGCAGCGGGGAACGGTGCCCAAGATCTTCCATGTCAACTGGTTCCGCAAGAGTAGCGAGGGCAAGTTTCTGTGGCCCGGATTCGGTGACAACTCCAGGGTCCTCGACTGGATCTTCCGGCGGGTGGAGGGCGAGAAATGCTTCGTAGACTCTCCCATCGGCCGTCTGCCCTCTAAGGATTCTCTGAATTTAGAGAGCCTGAAGGAAAACATTGATCTCGAGCAGCTATTCGATCTGCCAAAGGACTTTTGGGAGCAGGAGGTAGCCTCCATTGAGAAGTACTTCGAGGAGCAGGTGGGCCACCATCTGCCGGCTGCAGTGGCCGAGCAGCTGAGGGAACTGAAGGCGCGTGTGGCGGCCATGTGATGTGCCTGTTCCATAGGTTACTCCCTAATCTAAGACTAAGACCCCTTATTGCCTAAAATAAAACCAAACGAAACGAACGAGATTTTTATAGCGAAATTCGACTTGCTATTGTTTTGGGGGTATTTGGGAATGGAAGTGCGAATGCGAATGGGATTGGAATTGGAATTGGGGCGTGGCCTGGAGGCCTCTTATCAGTGGTCGCCGGAGGCGGAGGCCCGTCCGCAATTGGCGTAAACAAGCGTATAAATCCATAATGCCGTTTAACCTAACTTATCAACAGATCGAAACGATGAAAAACAAGCAAATAAAATAATGCCAGTAGAAGCCAAAAAACTTTATGGAGCTGGCTTTCGGGTTGCCAAGGACTGATTGCCAAAATTGGGAACGTGTGGTGTGATGTACCCTCTGGGGTGCAAAGTGATAAGAAGTTAAACAGCTAAGAAACCAAGAGGCCCAAAATCAGAAGCCCCTAAAAATAGTTCTCAAGTAAAGATCCATTTTCACTCCCGCTAGTAACGATTTCCCCGTTGGAAAATTTTCCTGGCGGTCCCAACAGATCCGGGTGTGATCTATTTTTAGAAGAGCTCAGAGGCTCGTCCACTGATAACCCAAGCACCAGTCCCCCTTCGATCTAACATCCCCGAACAGATCGCATATTGATTATGCATATACATTAGCGGATCGATCGTCTATTGACGTAAATTCCGAATAAGCCCGAATCATCGAAATGCGCCAACCCAGTTAGGGAGAGGTGAGAACAGGAGCGAAGCAGTTAGCGGCCGAGTCCGAGTCCGAGTCCAAGTCTGGGTCCAGCAATTAGCGATGCCGATGATGAAGATTATCAGGCCCAACTAGAAAAACAAGTCCATAGTTTATAAATAAACCGAAACCAACCGAAAAACGAGGCAACGCGTGTAGACGAATTCGATTAAAATCGAAACTGGACTGTTAGTAAGGGAAACCAAAAAAGGGGCAGGGGAATAAGAGGAGGGGGAGGGATGAGGGAGTAGCCAAGGACCAAGGACTACAGGCTGACCAGGTTTCCTCAAGGCCATTGGGCGCCAATCCCTTCTGGGTCTAGGCTAAGTGAGCGGTAAACGGAACCTGATTGTAAAGGTAGCCTAAAGTGGAAATTAATTTGTAAGGGAATTTAATGTTGGTTCTTTACTTTATCAGCACTTATTTTTAAGCTTTGGAGGTTTATATTTATGAATCTATATCATTAATGGAATTTACAATATTTTTTCATCTTTATAAAAATTGTTCGCAAGTTTTTTAGTAAACAAAATAGATAAATATAATAAAAAACACATGGGTACAATTTATTTATTTTGCACAACATATTTAGCAAACTTTAACTATTTATAATTTTAGCACAAGGTATAGTTATAAATAAATATTTAAAAATAGCAGCTATTTAGTTTACTTTATCCTTTTTGGTGAACTTTTTCTCTGGATGCCCAGAGGATTCTGGGTCCATTTGTTAACTGGATTGGGGGGCAAAGTCACACCACTGGGAGCACCTTCATTTCTCCTTCCCCAGAGACAAAAACAAGAGTGGCCACATGACAACCATTCGGGCAGTGCTATTCTGGTGCGCCGCCAGAGTCACATGAATTCCTCTGGCCTCCAAGGCGGCCATGGCCAATTCAGGAGGCCGGGACTCAACTCGATGGCCAGAGGGGCGCGGATTGGCATACGAATTTTCCGTCACCGATTCCGCAAATAAGCGAAAGTTTTTTCGATTTGGCAGAGGGCCAAAAAAATATACATACATTTGGTCAAAAGGCAGTCGTAGGAGGGCGCGTGTTTGAGGCAGAAATAGAGGCCTACTCCAACCGAGGTTGCATCTACGAAAATGCAGCTATAGACACATCCAGAATTTACCCAGCTGCAGGGAAAGACAACTGCTGTTGCCTCAGCTGTCCATGAACTGGTTTCTATTTTCGCTCCGCTCGCATATGTATGGTACGCTTACGTATCGCATAAAATCATAAACAAAATAATTAAATTAACAACGCGAAAGTGGCAAATATCAGGGTGTCAAAATATAAAAACAAACGCTTATCAATGCAAACGCACTAGTACCGAACAGAAAACAGAAAACAACACTCTGCTCTGTTGCCAAGTGGGGACATACCCCATACCCACACCCCTGAATTCATGGGCCCCCGACTCATCGAGAGACCGAGTGAAAAACCAAAACAATCGCCGAGCCTCCGCCGGCAGCCAATCAGCTCGTCCGGAGTTTGACCCTCTCGCTCGGCGAGGCGAGGCGATCGTAAACCCGATTCCCGAGGCGATCGGCCGACTTGTTCTAGTCGCCTCGACGGCGACGAGGGGTATAAAAGGCCCCGGATCGCGGCAGTTGGCATCAGTTACTCGTGGCCAGAGTAAATGGAAAGATCAAGTGAAAAGCCTACTTTCAGTGGTCTGAAAACCGAGTTGATGTTTGACAAAAAACTGTGGAAGAACATATGAACATATCGAGTCTTTAGCAGTCGAACAATAATTGTGATAATTACCCAATTGTGATAAGCGAATTAAGCAAAGTGCCAAAAAAGAACAACAAAATCTAACAAACTAATTCCAAAGTATTTTGTTGAGAGAAATACATAAAATACAAAGCAAGCAATATGCCTGAGCTCATTGAACAAAGCAAAATTATGTAAGTATGCAGAAAGGGGTCACTTGAAATGCATTTTAATATTTAATGCAGGGCATCATTTGGGTTAGCCATAATTAAAATATTTATTAATATTTTCCCTCCCCTCTTTTAGTTCCGGCAATGTGTGCGGCCTGCCCCAGTTGCACAAGCTGCGCCAGGACAACTGCGGTCTGTACAGCCACATCCGCGGCATCCCCATCTCCTATGGAAATGTGGACTCGCTGACCGCCGGAGTGCGCAGCTTCGTGGAGGAGGGCATCGCCCTGTGCCAACCCGACCAGGTGCACATCTGCGATGGCAGCGAGCAGGAGAACAAGATGCTCATCAAGAGCCTTCTGGAGGCGGGCACCATTGTGCCGCTGCCCAAGTACGAGAACTGCTGGCTGGCCCGCACCAATCCGGCGGATGTGGCCCGCGTGGAGTCGCGCACCTTCATCTGCACGGACCGTAAAGAGGAGACCATTCCCACGCCCCTGGAGGGCGTCAAGGGCGCCCTGGGCAACTGGATCTCGCCCAGCGACATGGAAGCCGCCGTCCAGCAGCGCTTCCCCGGCTGCATGAAGGGCCGCACCATGTACGTGGTGCCCTTCAGCATGGGACCCGTGGGCTCGCCGCTCTCCAAGATCGGCATCGAGCTGACCGACTCCGCCTACGTGGTGGCCTCCATGCGGATCATGACCCGCATGGGAGCCGCTGTCCTGCGCCAGCTGGCCAAGAAGGAGGAGTTCGTCCGCGCCCTGCACTCCGTGGGCGCCCCGGCCAACGGGCAGGTGGAGCAGCCATCCTGGCCCTGCGATCCCGAGCGCACCATCATCCTGCACAAGCCCGCCGAGAATTTGATCGTGTCCTATGGCTCTGGCTACGGTGGCAACTCGCTGCTGGGCAAGAAGTGCTTCGCCCTGAGGATTGGCAGCACCATTGCCAAGCGCGAGGGCTGGCTGGCCGAGCACATGCTGATCCTGGGAATCACCGATCCCAAGGGCGAGAAGAAGTACATCACCGCCGCCTTCCCGTCGGCCTGTGGCAAGACCAACCTGGCCATGCTCAACCCCTCGCTGGCCAACTACAAGGTGGAGTGCGTGGGCGATGACATCGCCTGGATGAAGTTCGACTCCCAGGGAGTGCTGCGTGCCATCAACCCGGAGAATGGGTTCTTTGGCGTGGCTCCTGGCACCTCGATGGAGACCAACCCGATTGCCATGAACACGGTGTTCAAGAACACCATCTTCACGAACGTGGCTTCCACCTCGGATGGCGGAGTCTTCTGGGAGGGCATGGAGAGCAGTCTGGCGGAGAATGTCCAGATCACCGACTGGCTGGGCAAGCCCTGGACCAAGGAGTCCGGCAAGCCGGCCGCTCATCCCAACTCCCGCTTCTGCACCCCGGCCGCCCAGTGCCCCATCATCGATGGCGAGTGGGAGGATCCGGCGGGAGTGCCCATCTCCGCCATGCTCTTCGGGGGACGTCGTCCGGCTGGAGTGCCCCTGATCTACGAGGCCAGGGACTGGACCCATGGAGTCTTCATTGGCGCCGCCATGAGGAGCGAGGCCACCGCCGCCGCCGAGCACGTGGGCAAGGTGATCATGCACGATCCCTTCGCCATGCGGCCCTTCTTCGGCTACAACTTTGGCGACTACGTGGCCCACTGGCTGAGCATGGAGAAGCGCGGCAAGGTGCCCAAGATCTTCCACGTCAATTGGTTCCGCAAGAGCGCCAAGGGCAAGTTCATGTGGCCCGGATACGGCGAGAACTCCCGGGTGCTCGAGTGGATCCTGCGCCGCGTGAACGGAGAGTCCTGCTTCGTGGACTCGGCCATCGGTCGCATTCCCGCCGAGGGAGCCCTCAACCTGGAAGGCATGAAGGATCAGGTGGATGTGGACGAGATCTTCTCGCTGCCCAAGGAGTTCTGGACGCAGGAGGTCAAGGAGATCCGCACCTACTTCGAGTCGCAGGTGGGCGCCGATCTGCCAGAAAGCATTTACCAGCAGCTGGACGAGCTGTCGGCCCGCGTTGCCAGCCTTTAAGAAGGATTTATGAGGAGAAACCATCCATCCATACGGAAACATCTTTACCCGCCCCACACACCTGCTCACCATCCGTACTATCCCTCATACTCACCCCCTATATGATATGCTATCCTGTCCTATCCTGTACCCCAATACCTTATGTAGTCGTTTCTCTAGTTTTTAAGCCGAAGACTTCCAAACTATTTATTATGTAAGCAGCCTAAGTTTAGTCAGTAAGCAAACAAACAGAAAACCTGAAAAAAATAAAACAAGACGATTTTATAACCTATATTTATTCGAGTATTTATTTTTCACTTGGAACTTACGTATCTGGACATTTTGGTGTTATCTATCTAAAATATATGGAATATGGATTCATGTTCTTTTTTTAGTAATCAAAAAAGAAGCACGATTCTGTTTTTTATTAGCGTTAAATAAAATAATAACGAAAACAAAATCTAAACCTGGTTTATTAAATTAGGAAGTTTTTTACAATCACGAGCTATTAATCAACATCGCGTCTTTATTTTGACTTGGTTTTTTTGAGGTAGCCTAACATTTCTTAACCTAATCACGTCTTTCGACCTTTGTTGCTTTATTGTTAATTGTATGAAATTACAATTAAGAGAGAACGGGGGGATTTAAACTTTGGTATTCAAAAAGTAAGCAACAAAGTTTTTGATTTAATCATCACATCTAGTTCACACTTTTTATACCCTTGCAGAGGGTATTATGATTTTAGTCAGAAGTTTGCAACGCAGTGAAGGAGACGTTTCCGACCCCATAAAGTATATATATTCTTGATCAGCATCATTAAACGAGTCGATCTAGCCATGTCCGTCTGTCCGTCTGTCCGTCTGTCCGTCTGACCGTCTGTCCGTCTGTCCGTCTGTCTGTTTCTACGCAAACTAGTCTCTCAGTTTTTAAACTATCGGGATGAAACTTTCCCAAAAGTCTTCTTTCTATTGCAGGTAGTATATATGTCGGAACCGACCGGATCGGACAACTATATCTTATAGATCCCATAGGAAGGATCGGAAAAGAAAACGTTAAAAAAATTCTAGCTTCGGTGTTTTTTGAAATATTACCTTCTACTTTTGGGGATGTTATTTTTTAAATATTTCTGAATTTCGAATTAATTATTTAAAAAATCGGACAACTATATCATATAGCTGCCATAGGAACGATCGGAAAATTAATGGAAAAGTAATAGGAAATAAATTCTAGCTTCCTTGGTTTTTATTGTATTATCTTCTACTCTAGGATATGACTCTTTTTAAATATTTCCGAATTTCAATTTTAGTTTGATCAAAATCGGACGACTATATCATATAGCTGCCATAGGAACGATCGGAAAATTAATGAGATTAATGAAATTAATTAACCATTTTTGCGATTTGTAATTAATAGGAATGTTCTGCGAGGGTATTTAAGCTTCGGCTGGCCGAAGCTAGCTTCCTTTCTTGTTTACTTTGCTCTTAACTTTACAAATGTAAATAACCGTCAGAATAAACATGATCACATTGAAAATGGTTAGAGTCAGCACTGGTCCTTTCAAGTAAATCCAAAAATTGTGACCCCAAGCTGTCGAGGAAGGGAAATTTATGTAAAAACTTAGATAAATGTTTAGATAGTTCAGACCGTTCTTCCTGCAGTTAGAAAAGCCAATTAAGGGCAACCAGATCCATCCTCGGAGGTCTATTTCCCAAGCTTGGTTGATTACATAAATGGCTCCAGTTGGAATAGCAGACAAGCCCCACACAATAGCACTGAAGGTTTTAAACGAAGAAGGTTTATTTCTATTCGTAAGCAGATCCCACATATGAAAGCTGATGGCAGAGAACCAGAACACGATGCCTGTCCTAAAGAAGTAAATGCTGTAACCTGAAAAGAAGTCCCGAATATTAAGATCCGATCCGAAAGAAATATTGACAACTTACCTGCTAATAGGCAAATGTGGTTTAATAAATTGAATCTGTACAGTAAGTAGATAAGATCCACCATGAGCATGCAGAATATGGTACAAATAAGACACTTGCCGAGGAAATTCCGAAGCTTCTTAGCGTAAAAATACACTGACAATGTGAGGATGTTGAATATTACGGATATTGCCGCTACTGAAAATATAGAGACATGAAGGTAACAGCGGAAGTCATTGATTAATACATATCATTACTTCCTATGGTCGCTGGCAGCAGATATTCTTTGCAAATTTGTTTAACAACCCAAATGGACTTAGGAGGGTCCGATTTAAACTGGGGATAGAGGCAGTATTTTTCTTTAATCCAGATTTCATTAGAAATGAATAAATATAGGGTTCCGTCCTAAAGAGTTCGTATTAGAAACGTAGATACAGGACTTAGATCGCATACCAAACCTTTAGAATCCGGTACTCATCTTCCCTCAGGCTGACCACCTCGTCGCACATTCGGAACTGATCTCTTAGCACGAGCAAGTCGGTGAAGTTTGACTGCGGCACCATTCTTACATCCTCATAAGTAAGATACACCTCGAATGCTTCATTTGAGGGTACATTCTCCTCATTAAAGGCATCGTCACATTTTCCATTTGCTAACCTATTTTTTCGGGGGCAGCAAATCTGGACACAGGGCATCAGTTCACAGATACAGGTTCTTAAATGGTTTTTCACAGGCTTTGTGGATTCGGTTAGTAACTTCCTGTGATTATAATCCCCCGTTTGATTAGCACCATATCTTAGGCCATCGTTGACCCTTTTCACATCCGAAATATCATCGAAATAGTCACAATTGGGAATATAAGCTCTTGAATTCTTCACAATAGTTATTATTAAAATTAAACGAAAAAAATAAAAAGACAGATACATGTCTGCAAGGAGAGGAAAATTCGACTAACTCCCAAAAAACTTATTTGGCTGCTTTTAAAGCCTAGCCCCAAAAACTATTTACTTTTTTGGCATTCGTTTGGGAATAAAAATAATAAATACATTTTGGATTTGTATAATAAACAAATGTTTTTTGGAGCCTAATTGCAACATGCTTGCATTCCGAACACGCCACAAATATAGCCGAAATCCCTGTGCACCCATTTACCACTCTCCATAATGGGCAATTTGTTAGAGCTATTCTTTATCTTTTTCACATTCAGCGACATGGGGTTTAGATAATGTTAAGTGAGTTTTTAAAGATTTTAATTTATGCCCAACAAATTGATTGTTGTACTAATTCAGCACATGTGGACTAAACAAGAATATATGTATTTAATAAACACTATTTATATATCAAGGAAGTAAACTTTTCGCGTTTCCCAGACTGGTAATAGATCACACTTCATCTTTTATATCAACAGTATAGAGGCTTAGTCAGAAATTTAGATGCTTTCGCACGACAAAGTTTAAAAAGTTAAAAAAATTGTAAAGTCGCAGGCATAGATTCCGAAGCAGCTTTGTATCAATTTTATTTCCGTTCATTTTTAAAAACCTATTCAAACTAAATTCAAGAAATTGGCAGACTCATTTAGATATATTAATGGGATTTGAAGCTATTTCAAAGTCCAATCCGTAACAATTAATGTAATCCCCAGTAGTCCTTTCATTAAATATTAATTGGTCCTTGATTAGATTACATAAAACCGTTAGATGATTTTCCAATCACATCCTGCAGCGTCAGTCCTAACCATTGCATTCGCTAGCTTTCACCGGCTCCGTTTTCCAGCCGAATGGAAGGCCATGAAAAGCTTAGCGAGCGGAGCTTTTCCAGCACTTCGGGTACGCTGGGATACTTCGGATAGCACGGGAATCGGGAGCCAGGCAAAAGGCAGCCAAGAATCGAGGGAATCCACAGTTCAGCTCGAGCAGCCGCCGCCGCAGCTTCGTTCGGGCGGAAGTTTGTGAGAGCGGCAGTCGCCAGCGGAAACGGAAGTGCAGAAAGCCCCGAGCGGCTGGCCGTGCAAACTGTTGCTCGTCGGTGTGTCGGTGTATCGGTGTGTTGGTGTATTGGTGCTCGTGTTGGTGTTTGTGTCTTTGTTGGTGTTGGACAATTAGCAAAGTTGCTATAACGGACCGAATTATCCGACAAATTTGATGAAAATGGTAAACATTAAACTATAATGCGGCACGCGGAGTAAAAGTGAGTTAGAGTCTGTCTTAGTGTGCGTGAGCTGCGTGTCAGTGTGTGTGCGTGGGTGGGTGGGGGGTTTGGCACTTTGTAAGCTGCGATTTGACATGTTGATTTATGCGCTGCTCTCACTTTGCCCCCAAACGGCAATTGCCACCCCCCTTTTCACAACTGGGATTACTCGTGTCCTGTGTCTTTTTCAACACCACTTCGTCCTTCGACCGTCGTCCCCCGCATATACCCATCTCTTTCTGCGGCACTTGTTGCGCTCACAGGACATTCGCTTAATTGCTAATCCTCGCGCCCAGACGCGTCTAATTACACGTAAGTTTGCGCCATTTCTGTCTATCCAACGACATCACTTTGCCCACCCGCCGGCCGTTTAAAGTGCAAATTGGCATCCGCTTGGGGGCACTGAATGTGTGTGTGTTTGGTTGTGAGTGGAAGTGGATGGGGGGGGGTTTTGAAAAGCCACCCGGAGGTCACTTAATATGCCATCAACATGAGATTTGCACAAATGGCCCCGGCCTCAAGAATTATGTGTTGCAATAAAATCGATGCGAAGGCGGAGCTTCGGGACTCAAGTGGCGGCTAATGACCAACTTGCGACGTGACTTTGGCCAGGATTTGTAATTTGCGAACTCACTGGGCTAGTGACCAGTCTCCCAGTCTAGCCCCTCCCCCTCCTCACATATTCCTCGATCTTAAGTGTTTTATGGACTTTCCTTGTTTGTGTTGTACACACACTCAGTTTATTTTTACAGCAGAGACAAGGGGTGAAAGTGCCCCGTTCGCCTGGGTGCCTGGTAGGAAGGTTTGTAGATAGGGACAGTAGGAATCTGGAAAGTGGGGGGTGGTGTTAAGTATGCGTTTAACGGGTGCGGGCTTAATTACAAGCAAAGTTTACCAAAGGGTTGTCCGGCGAACTTCTTTATGACGCGGTGAAGGCCTGCAACTTAATGACGGTCCGTGCGGGAAGAGTAATGACTCTGGCCACCTCGAGAGTGGAATGATGAGGGCCAAAAGTAAGGGCCGGAAAAAGGAAAGCAAAATGCGGAAAAGGTGAAGCCATAAACCTGATTGAAGCCCGGCCCACGCACTGCCATTTGTATATGCAAATGCAGCTTAACCCCAGCCAAATTATCCACACATCGTTCCATGCCATGCATAACATATGCCCAGGTGGGTAGGTCTCGCTTTAAAGTCAATCGAATCCATCAATAATTCCATCCGCACCAGGGGTTCACAATATTCTTTTATAATTCTGAAATCTGTAGCAATTATTATCTTACACAAGCTTACCTTTTCTCCGGAATCCCAGTGTCCCCGGGGCCCCCACGTAATACAATAAGCTGGACGAAATCTCCCTAGGCCCCCGACTCGTTGGCCTTTATGCATACACAATTCCGTATGGAAAAAAGTTGAGGACCGTTGCGGACCGAACTACCGAGGATTTGAATGCGTCCAAAAGAGAAACGACAGATATTCCTATTGATTTGTTGTCTGCAGATTTTCACAGAGCCGAAAGCTGTTGGCCAGGGCGAGAGCGAGACGGAGTGAGCCAGGTGAGCCCTGGACTCCGGGCCACTTTTCCATCAACATTTTGTTATCATCCTCGAACCATATCCCCCGATCCGTCCCCATTGGTCGGTTCGGTTCGATTCGTTGCGGTGGCAACACGCCATTATATTACGTGAAATGCAGAATACAAAAAATGGGAAAATACGAAAAATACAAAAGGTAGCGGAGGTAGAGAAACAACAAGTTGCCGAACACTTGAATCAATCACTCGAATAATTGATGCCTTGTAAGTGGTATTTACGAAAAGATTGTCTCAAAGATTCGAGGTCTTAAATGGAAACTTTTAAACGCACAACTTTTAGGTTCATGAATATGCAATGAAAGTTTTTCAACTCAGTCTGCTTCAAGTTGATTAACTTTCACTTACAAAATGTAATTCACAAATATTTTTTTGCATATCAAACAAAATTAAGTTGGCCGGACTTTGTCGTAAATATTTTGTTTATTAAAATGTAAGCATAATAACAGAAATTCCACAGAATTTGGAACGCCTACGCCTTGATAAGTAAATACCTGGGTTATTTATGCAGATTCCTTGCCACAAGATATTTGGGTTCAATCAGTTGAGCGTTGATTTAAAGCTTAGATTGATTATCGATTGTAATCCTTTTTGTTTGTTTTAGGATAAGAGAGTCTAGTCGTTTAAAATAAATTCTTAGCTTGCAAAACTCTTGCAAAATTCTCCTGAAATTCAAGTGAATAAAGTTCCCCTTCCGTGTGTAGCCAAACCACAAAGGGCCCGGGAAAACAGACCAGCAGACCAACAGGTAAACTGTGAAACTACCAGGTATGCTGCCACCGTTATTCCGCACTATTTGCTTGGCCGTATGGGCACGTACTCACGCAGTACGGATGTGTGTGGGCGCCACGGCTATTTGTACACACGATAGATAATAATGGCCCGCAGGTCGGAGAGTCGGACGTGAGCCAGTAGTAGGAGGTGGAAATTCGAACGAGCCACGTGTTTTCCAGGGGGAAAAGCAGCAGCAATTGAAAGGCCAGCAGAAAGTGCAACATATTCAACAGAAATGAGGCACAGGAGTTGCTTATGTAAGTGCAGCAATCGTCATTGGGGAGTGCAGCATCGTTTAACTAGAGTGCTGGGCAAGTTAAGAGGAAGAACTCAATTGGAGCTGGAGCTACAGAAATGGCCAACACTTGCTGTCTGCTGCCCCCCAATGTAGGCAACAGTTTGCGGCAGAAACTTTAATAGCTGCAAGTCAAACTCAAAGCTGGCAAATCCCATTAGGGAACTTTCTTGCCGCGCCAAAAACACCAACATGAACTTCCCCGCAAGCCGATTGTTTGCAACTTTTGCATAAGTTAGCAGCCTGTGTGTGAATGTGCTGACAGCTTGTGGGTTTCTTGGTTGGGTGGATCTAGTAGTAGATATGGATGTGGAGCGATAATAGGGGCAGCCACTTAGGCCACCATCTCCATCTCAAACGAGGGAGAAGAGAACGCACATTTAACAATAATTGCCAGGCCAAATAGAGCACTTCCCCTGGACTTCCTACGTTCTCGCTCTCGGAAAAGTCGGAAAATGACTTGCGGCTCTAACATTAACCGCCCCGTTTTGCGGTCTTTGCTCTGTGGACTTGTGGGCGGTTGGGCGTGAAGGGGTCGTTATATGATGACCGGCTCCTATTGCCCGCTTTTCATTATTTTGATTAAATACAGATAAAGCCATAAATTATGTTTACTTTGTGCCCATTCGGGCCAGGGCGCACTTTTGTGTGTGTGTGCGGGATGAGTAATGGCCCATGATATTTACACATGAGTTGGCCATCAGCGAGTCGTTCCCATCTCCATCTCATCTACTTATCGCATCGGTGTGCCAGATGCACAGGAAGAAATTGATATATAATGCCGTTCGTATTTAACTGGGAAAGGGGAAGGGCAAGAAGGGAAAAAACTATCTTACATGCACTGATAAAAAAATGGAATATTAAATATCCGCTTATTGAATCCAAAATTAAGGCTTAGTACTCAACCCAACCAAAAGTCGTCCAAAACAAAAAACTTCATATGAAAAACAACGTCAAAAAATTTTGTTTCATATGAAGTTTTTGTTTTGGACGACTTTTTGTTGGGTTGAGTACTAGCCCTAAATACGAAACATATTAAAATGCTTAGTTTAATATTAAAATATTTAAATCCAAGAAGGGCATATTAAATTTAAAATTGGGTATATTTATTTTAAAAGTATTATAAAATTTTAAGAATTAAAAAAACTAATAATGTTTATATGTTTAGATTGCAAACTTGAGCAATTTTTGCGAAATACAAACTCTTTTAATTTGAATACAAAAACTTTTAAGCAATGATTACTTGTAAATACTTGTAACTAAGGCTTGATAGAGATTTTATAAGAAATAAGGAACTGAATTAGGTGGTTTTTTTCATAGTGTACTGATTAATAAATCTTCTTTCCCCAAGAAGTCCTAAAATGGCACAGCAACAGCGCAGCTGGGACGAGGGAGCTGTCGGAGGAGGAGGTTCCTATGGCCATCCCCACTCCTCGCACCACAAAGTACCTGCACGAGCGTCCAGCAACCCGTTGCCCTGCAAGGGAGCCACTCCCAAGCTGCCTAGGTGAGCTCGAGTAACTTCCAGTATTTCCCAAGCCAAAACCATATCGAATTGACATGACCACCAGGCCATACCACAATGCTCCGGCGCCCGGCTATGGATACGGGGGATACGATTCCCCCAGGAGTCCTCAGATCACCACAACCTTTGCCCAAGACAGTTGCGATGAGGCGAGTAGCTCCACGCCGAGCTCATATTATCAAACGCCTCCGTCGGGATCGATCGATGACTCCGCCTCGCTGCTCAGTGGACGCACCACTGCCCGCAGTCCCAAATCCCCTTGCCAGTTCGTCTTCGATGCAGTGAGTCCCAGTCACGGGCGTAAGTTTGAGTACTACGAACCCATCTCCCCAGACGATGGAGCCCTCTACTACGATCCTCCCAGTTCGCCAAGGAGACAGGGTTCCAAGAAGTTGATGCGGACAAAGACGCCACTGGATCCTGTTCCTCAGTTAACCACAACAGGGGTGGATGAGAGCATGGCGGTGGCCATGGCCATGGGCAGCGGAGGAGGTTACGTGAACAAGCGACAGCGGGATGAATGGGAGCTACCGGTGATCAGCAAGATTGAGGCCAGAAATCTTAACGCAGCCGCTTCCGCCGCAGGAGGAGGAGGATCGACTGGAGGCAACTATTACGGCCTGAAGCGCGACTCCTGCGTCACCGATTGCACCCAGCTGTCCATGGAATCCGGAGAGACGGGCACCCAGCACACGAACAGCACCAGGGTGACCCATACCACCACCAGTTTCAGCTTTACGGAACCGGAAATGGAGCCAGAGCCAGGACAACCTGGACTGCCTGGACAATCGCAGCGCCAACGCCGCCATGCCATCAACATCACCTCAAATCCCGGCTACCAGGTGCTCCACAGCTCCCATTCCACGCTGGATCGCACCTGTTCGGATAGCGTGGTCTCGCTGCGCTATCGCAAATCCACCAGTGACCTGACCCAAGATGCCGACCACGAACTCAGTGGCTGCAAGCCCAACAGCAAGCCGAAGGCCCACGTGGAGCACAAGCCGCGACGCAGGGGCAGCTCCAAGGGGGGATTGGCCTACCTGGCCAGTCGCCGCAGTTCGCGGGAATCCATGAAGAGCGCCTGCTCCAATGCCTCGATCGTTTCCAATGACGATGTTGGCCCTCTGGCCTTCCAGAGCTCCAATCGCGGTCGCCAGCGCAGGACATCCAACTTCCTCGAGTTGCCAGGTGAGAAACGTCTACAATTTTTCATGGTCTTTAGGTAATGACTTATTACTAAAAAGATATCCTTTATACCCATAACATAACTAGTTGAATAAAGAGAGAGTTTAATGAAAAGTTAAAGCCAGTATTAATAGACTGTGGTGTAAAACCTAGTAAAATATCGGGGTAAAATAATATAATAATCGGGCGGATAAAAGGCTCTTGAAAAAAGTAGATCTATGTAATATTCTTGTTACAACTTTAATTCATTATGAATTCCCAAGTTAAATTTCATTTTCCAAAAAGTTCCCCGACGCATTCAAAGTTCCGAAAAATGCTGAAATTGGCGAATGGTTTGTTTTGAACTATTTTAAAAGTGACACTCTTTATCCTTCGATCCCCATACTCGAAATAATTTTAGGTTTTTTTTAAGAGAGAACATACAGCTGCAGTCGAAATAGTAGTAGTGTTACCGCTGAAAGATTTGTTGTTGTTCTTCTCTTGGTAATATTTATTGATTATAATTATACCCGTTACTCGTAGAGTAAAAGGGTATACTAGATTCGTGCAAAAGTATGTAACAGCTAGAAGGAAGCGTTTCCGACCCCATAAAGTATATATATTCTTGATCAGGGTCACTAGCCGAGTCGATCTAGCCATGTCCGTCTGTCCGTCTGTCCGTCTGTCTGTCTGTCCGTCTGTATGAACGCTGAGATCTCAGAAACTACAAAAGCTAGAAGGTTGAGATTTCCCACACATATTCTTTGGCTTCCTACGCAGCGCAAGTTTATAGCCGAGCGCCACGCCCCCTCTAACGCCCACAATCGCCCACTAACGATTTTAAAATGGGTCCTGCGCCCACATCTTTAAAGATTTCCGACAAGTATAAATGCAATTTTGTTGTGTATATTTATACCTATCGAAATGTAGAAGACATTTTTCAAATCGGACCATTCATTAAAAAGTTATACGCAATCAAAAATTATATATCTATCTCCCTCGCACTCCCTTTAGCTGAGTTACGATTATTAGTCGGGACACCAACCCGCGTTCGCACTTCTTTTAGCTGAGTGACGGGTATTAGATAGTCGGGACAACAACCGACTATAGCGTTCTCTCTTGTTTTACTATTGTACTAATTGAAAAAAAAAATTACCTTGCATTACGTTCTTATTGAGAAAATGATGTTCTACTTCAAACTATAGTCTTGTTAGATTTCGCAATTGTAGTTTAATTTAATGTTTTTTTTCTATCTCACCCCCTTTAAGTTCCCGACCACGTTCGTCCGCGCGTCTGCTCGCTCCCAGAGCGACCGTACAATCCCCGGGCCAGCGACGACCTGTACCGCCTGCGGCACTTCTCCATCAGCAAGGGCAACGTGGTCAACTGCGGCGACTCGATAATCTCGCGGAGATCGCGGAGTAACACCAGCGTCAACTCGACGAACAGCCGGGCCAGCGAGCGCTCGCCCTTCGAGGGCAGCTGTTGCGGAGCCGGCTACGCCAATGTGGACTCCCTGCCGGCGACACCGGACGACTCCGAGAACCTGGATGAACCGCCGCCACCGGCTCGCTATCGAGTCGTCATGCTGGGCGATGCCGGAGTGGGCAAGACGGCGCTGGTCAACCAGTTCATGACCTCCGAGTACATGCACACCTACGACGCCAGCCTGGGTAAGTTGAATGTCGAGTGGGCAGAGCGAGCGAGAGAATCATCCGCAGTGAGTAGCCGCGTGACCCCTAGCTGGAACCTATGTGTGTGCTTGACCCCTAGCTTCCCGGCTGCCACTGTCGTCTTTAGAGTTTAATTCTGATCTGAGTTTTAGACGACGAGTTCGGCGAGAAGACGGTCAGCGTTCTGCTGGACGACGAGGAGTCGGACATGGTCTTTATCGACCATCCCAGCGTCGAGATGAGCGTGGAGAACTCGCTGTCCACCTACGAGCCGCATGGCTGTGTCGTCGTCTTCTCGGTGGTCGATCGCAGCTCCTTCCGCGTGGCCGAGGAAATCATCAATTACCTGTGGCAGGAGAACTACACCAAGGACAAGGCCGTCATCCTGGTGGGCAACAAGGCGGATCTGGCCCGTGCTCGGCTTATCACCTCACAGGGTAAGTTTTCTATAGGGGGGTCTTAATTATGATGGCTTGATTTCATTTCCCCTTCTCAATTCACTTTTGCTCCCCAAAGAGGGCAAAGCCCTGGCCGCCTCACGCGATGCCAAATTTATTGAGACGTCCAGCGGCATACAGCACAACGTCGATGAGCTGCTCGTCGGCATATTGAAGCAGGTGAGTTGGTCGAAAGGGTGGAAAACTGGGGTTGCAGTTATTGGGGCCAGGTGCGAACCACACGCAACCCACCGATGCATGGCGAAATTGTGCAGGAAACGGAGTTAAATGGATTTGCCATGGGCGATGGGTTGGGTTGGTCTCCCTGTTTTCGGGTTGGGTTTCGGTTTCGGGCCTCACTAATTAATGAAAATGGTGCGTTGTGGTCAGCTAACGAGATTAGGCGGGGGTTATTCAGCCGGGATAGAGATATTTCCGATTCTATTGGATTAGTCCATACAATTACTAAACCCTTTGTTTAAACCCCCTTTGATATATTCAATCCCTCTCAAATAGATGCGTCTGAAGGAGAAGCGCGAGAAGAAGGCCACCGCTTCGAAGATGAAGACCTCCCGCACCCACATATCCCTGCACTTGGCCAAGGAACTCCTCCAGAAGATCTGCCTCAGCGACATCTCCAAGTCGAAGAGCTGCGAGAATCTGCATGTGCTATAAACACGATGTCCCCCAACTGAGCCAACCTCGATGTCTTCTTCACCCGGCTAAAATCCCTGGGCGAAATTATGCCACAAAAACCAACACAAAACTGTATACAAAAGAGAATTTTATCAAAAGCGGCTGCCTGGCTGCCTGGCAAAATATTCCGAATGCCATTCAGATTGGACCGCAAAAAACGGGCGGGGTTGTGGATGTGTTCATCGCCTTTGTTGTGCTCCGTTTATTGAAAGTTTAATGCCGGGTCTCGCTTTTCGGCAAGTCATTGGCTGTGGTCAGGCCTCCAGATTCGGCGATAGTCGGCTGGCTTGTTTATGGCGGATGTTTTGGATCGGCTTATCGGGCCCAGACGCTCCTCCAAATGGGTGGCGAAGGCCGGATCGATAAGGAACCCCCGATCCAATGATCCGACGACCCAGCAATACAGCAATCCAGCGATCCAGCGAAGCGTGTGCAGCCTCCAACCCAAAATAGCTGAAGGGGGCGTGGCCCGTAATACTACGATTTATAGATGTACATTTAAAATGCGTACTTGCGTATACATACTTATATGTGTTCCAATCGCGAATATTACTTCAATTCCAATAATGTGCTGTCAATTGAACGCTACGAAACGCTTAAGGAGCAGCCCCCTCGGGAGACGAGGGAAACTTTATAGATGTTGATTTATGTATACACATAGAGGCCATAAGCAGCATACATGCATATATACACGTGACCTATATCGGATAAGTTTATTGTCTAGGCTAGGGTTACTTAACACTCCACCTGCTTCGCAAAGAAAAATTCTTCCAATTGACGAAAATCTCATATCGGAATGACTGTTGAATGTTGACTGTTGTTAGTCTAAGCCAAGAACAAATACCATTTAATCAAAGTACTTCACTCAGATATATAGATGTATCTTTACGTGTGTACACTGTGTACCTATATATTATATACCTATATATATATTTAAAGATACAAAGATACATATACATATATTTACGACCATACTTCTAACACTTCTGAACTCATACGCTTATATATTTGAAAAATACCTTTTACAAAATGCGAAAGGCAAGCAAAAACAAACGTAACTCTAACTATTTTCATACGCAAACTTACACATTAGAGGGGCGGGGGAATGAGTCCGAGGATTCCGAGTGGGATTGAAGGCCTGGCCAACGGGCTCGTCCAAAAAGTCAAGCACTCGACAGCTGTGCACTCATGTTTGCTCTACTCTACCTTCCACCTCCTGCTACCCCTTACAAACCCCTTCCTTCCGCTTCACATCCTTTCATCCTGCTTTCTGTCGAGTGCACTTTATCATTTTTAACATTTAGCAAACAAAACAGAAACTTGCTCCGGCGAAAGTTTTAATTTGCAAAATGCAAACGCTGGCTGGCGAATTCGAGTAGATATTTCCCATCCGCACCGTGGCAATCTGCATCGCGCATACGCCGCGTGCGCCAGGGTCAGAGGCTTTAATTCGATTCGCTAATCAAATCGCTGACTCGAATCCAAGCCCAAATCGAATCAGGGCCAGCTATAAACTCCCACCGAATTTATTGTGTAAAGCCATTAAATAACAATGTATTCTAAATGAGATTTTACAGCCACCACCTAAACATAACAATTGGCTTAAAGCGTAGCTATAGAGATATCCAACCAAAACCATATAAATACTAAATATATATTTGTGTAAAGATCGATGTGTATATTTATATTTTTCAAAAGCCAAGCTGAGACACAGAAAATCAGCGACTATACAACTGAATAGAGAACCCTCGGCAAAGAATCAATTTTGTGTTGCCTAGTATAATCCGCAATTGTACGCTTTCGCCTGTCAGCGAGATGAGGCTGCAGAAAAAGCAAATTAATTAGAGTACACGGAGATAAAATCCGATTTCTTGTTTGGTGTGTATAACTTTGCTCCATTTCCCCCTCTGCCCATCCATCCTCCTTCCAGACTCGATCTCATCATACGATAAATAAAGGACAAGGCCGCTCTGTAACTAACTTGTGTTTCCTTCGCAGGGGTCAGGGGTCAGGGGTCACAGGGCGCAACCGCAAATTCAATGCCAACTCATGCGGCTGGTAGTGAAGTACTGAAATCCTGGCCTGGCCTCCTCAGATCTCAGCTGTTGCGCACTTGTGGTTGTGGGCGGAAATGTGTTAAGTGCCTGTTGTCAATCGCACCCGAAACTTGGACGGATTTCACGCTCCTGCGGCACAAAACACTCCGACACAATATTGGCTTTTCGGAGAATCAATCGCCAGTTGGTCGGGAGGCCGTAATTAACTTACGAGGAAGTTGGGCTGCCGAAGAATGCTGCTGAAAAGTTGACAATCCGGCTCTGATTGATGGGAGAAATCAGAGGAATTGGAGGCATGGCAACCCAAAGCAACCCCCCTCTAAGATATATCTGCGAAACTTTGATGGCTCCGCCTGCCGACCCCGCCACCTGCTGGGTCTCATAATTTTAATGAGCTTATTTTATTATATTTAACGCACCAAGGAGCTGCCGGCCGGGATTATCCTGCAAATGTTTCCCTTTTGAGCCGAGATTGTTTCGCTTTACCTTCAGCGTCGTCCTTCGTCCTTGGTCCTCCGTCGTTCGTCCTTCGTTCTCAGTGGTCCTTTGGCGCGGTGGCCAAATCAAACTAATTCCAAGTTCAATAAACAAGCCTAAATGAATATACCCGCCCGGGAGCTGCCATTCCTTAATCAGCGCCAGCCTCCCGGGCAGTGTAAATTCTTATGAAAATAAGCAACGTTGGCATTGGGGCGCGGAAGTCATTGAGGGATTCAAGGATAGCCCGTGAACTCCCCACCCACCTCGTGGCATTTCGCAATCGGAGTCGCAATCATAATAATCGAGTTGCCCGAGAGTCGACAAAAATCGATTAAAAGCTTAAGCATTATCCCGCTTAAGCTGGGATATTCCGAGGAGCTTAATGGCAGACACACAATTTAATTGGGGGGTGGATATTAAGTTAATTATACGTGGAATATCTGGAATATCATAAACCTGTATTAAATGCCAATTGGCCAAGGACTCATCTCCGATTTAGTCTTGAATTTCACATCGATTCGATGGCATATGGCACTCTGCATTTTCCATTTACCTTTCGCAAACGGATTACCTTATGCTCCGGAATGGGCAGGCAATACCTTAAGAGCTAGCCGGAAAAAGGGATCATAAAGGATGCCAAAGTACACACCATTTTTTTTAAGGGCCAAAAGCTGTTGGCCATCTGCACACAGATCTGTGTGTGTGTGTGTGTCTAGTACCAAGCATCTAAAAAAAAATAACCATGCCACTCAGACGCACGAAAAAGCAAACAAACACTCAGGTATTCTCGCATGGCAGATGAAGAAATATTCGCGCCGGCAGCCGTCACTCTCGGGGGATTCATAACCAAATAAGCCGAATTTTTAAAGCATACTTTCCACCTACCGCTCCATCAGTATTTTTCACAGCATCCTGAGCTGCGATTCCCGCAGCGGCGACCAAGCTGAAATTTACGAAATGAAACTTTAAGCAGTGTGGAAAATGAAATTTAAATAACGATTTATTGCCTTTGAAGTATGATTATTTGCACGGCGGGACGAGGAGCTAGGTAAACAACAGAGGGATGGCCCACGTAGACAGCGACTTTTGGCATACCCTTATTTGTTGCCAAGGAGCTGAATCTGGGGACTCTTTTCAGGTGTAAAATAGATTTTTATTATAAACTCATTTCAAATTAGGAAAATTGGTCGCTTTGTTTTGGGCAAAATACAGTTTATTTTTTAAGCCAATAAGGATTAGGGGTATATCAAAAAACAGGAATTTTTATGTGTTTTTTGGTGGTAGTTCTATGGAAATAAAAGAAGCTTAAATGTAGTAAAATCTATAATCATTTTTCATTACTAAATATGATATCAGAACTTCTGTAAATTAAAGGTTCGATCGTCACTAGTTATTATCCTCGTCAAAAGGTGTTTTTGATTGATTAGATTTATTGAGATTTCAGAACTGGCATATATCGAAGCATATAATCAGCAAACTCCCAGGATTTGTAAGAATACGTTGAAAATACGAAAAGGGTATGTCGTTTGCTAAAATAGTAAAGAAACGAATTTCCTGCTAGTGGAATTCTAGGAAGTGAGTGCCCGTGTCCGTCCGTCGAGTGTCCTGCCCCATAACCGTAATGAAGCGTCGGGCATCTGGAATAGAATGGATTGAACGGATAGAGGTCGTCAGCAGGCTCCTTGGCATTCCTCTTCCCCGACCACCTGTTCCACCCGTATACACCACCCCATATAGTTCACCTGTCCGCCCGTGTGTGCCTGGGTTATCAGGATCAAGCGCCGCCGGCATCAGACAAGGGCGGTCCTTTCGCTTCGCTCCTGCTCTCTGCTGCTGCTGCTGTTGCTGCTGCTCCTGCTGTCGCTGTCAATTCATCGCATTGGCATGAAATTGCTTTTTGCGATAGCTGAGAGGCAACAGCAACAAGTTGCGCCTATACTACAGTATGCCCGACTATATATAGGATGGCTACACTGGGGGCTTACAAAGGAAATGAGAAAAGGTTGGCTGGTTGGTTGGGTTGTTTGCCCGCCTGTTGATGTTTGTGGGTCTGCCGTTCGCTGCCTGGGTATACTTGCAAATTTGCGCGGCTCAGGAAACAGGAAGTTGTTGGTGGGGCTTGGGCATTGTATTGTTTATTCTTCGGCAGCAGAAACAGACGGGAGGACGCAAAAAGTCACCGGGAAACCGGAATGGGTACGGAAAACCCTAACGATACGAAAATGCGTAAGGACAAGGGGGCGGTGGAAAGGGGAGTGGGCGAGTGGGTGTGCCACTCGCGGCATGCAAATTACAAGCGGAATTTCGATTGTAGCCCACGACCTTCGGTCGGTGAAAAGGGGAGTGGTTGGCGGGGCAGGGAGGCGAACGGAATTAAATGCGAAAAGCGAAAGGACCACGACAAAATAATCTCTCAAATGTAAGAAAATTGGCGGCGGGGGGCCGTTTTCTCCTGCTGCAGCTAAATGCCAAAATGGCAATTTGCTAAAGTTTTCCCCAGAAACGGAAGAAGACGAAGACGAAGGCGGTGGCCAGAGACCTCAGATGGGTTCCCAGCACAGCGGGGTCAAGGGGAAGTGGGAGCGAGGTTTTCAGGGGGGGCCATAAAAGTCAAAGCTTGTCTGTTACACTTCGTATCTTCTGGTACACTTGGAAAATAAAGCTTTTGTTTCTAACTCCAGGATAGTTGATTACTTCTTCTAATCAATCTTAATTCTAACTTATTTCAAGCTACTTCTTGGTCGCAAAAACACATAAATCATTCACGATGCCACATAATATTTCTGTCTCAAAATAACTAATAACAATTTCCTTTTCCAAAAACTTTTTTTTGGAATCGTAACAAAAACGTGAAAAACCTCATTACATTTATATACCTTATTAACTTAATTCAGAAGCTGAACTAAGAAAGAAATTCGATGTTAAAGACAGTCTTTTAATTACAAAAAAAATATTTCAGGAAATAGATTATTACGGAGCTTAAAAAATTAAAAGTAAATTGAATTAACTTTAGGTTGGACAAAAATAAAAAGCAACAATTTTCTTTTTACAATTTAAAATTTATAATTTAAAAGTTGAATGATATTTCTTTCGAGTGCATCTAGTCCATGTCAGTTCGTTGTAGATACTCGGGCTCAACTGCTCAGCATCCTGGCACTTGTTGAGCGTTTTGCAAACGAACAGCAACAAGAACGTGTCAAAGAAATTGAAATTCTGTGTGAGAGTTTGTGTGTTTTTCCTGTTTTCTTGTTTTAGCAGGAGACGAGCAGAGCAGGTGAGCTTTTTGCCAGCGATGCCAGTGGCAGGGAGAAAAAAGTGAAAGCGACCTTTACTCCAATGGGGTTATAGCATAATGCAGTCAGCTCACGATTGGCAAAATGCTCTGGGCGCAAAAGGGGGAACCCTAGCTGCTCCCTTGGCCCTGGAAAAACGAAATCAACGGGGAAACGATTCTATCTCGCCTTTTTTTCCTATTCCGTTTTCTGCTAAATGGAGTTGGTCTCTGGCCTAGACTTTCGACCCTGCCCCTGTGAAGTGAGCTGTGAACCTGGCATGGCCTTGCGGCTCCAGCAGCATCCTGTGCATCCTGTCCTGTGCCATCAAATGCACGGCCACTGCCAAGGACATTCAGCCAGGTCCTTCCGGCAATTGGCCAGCATGGGTCCCTTGAATTACTGTCAACTCCGGACCTCGCAAAACCGTATCCGTTGATAAGTTAAAACTGCGAGGAAGGAGTAATTGTCAGCCGGTCATTTGAGCCATGAATTATGCAAAAGCGAATGGGATTTTTTTCGCCGTAATGTAGGCGGACACACTGTGTCGACAACGGCGACATGTGTGTTTTCCTGGCCGCGGACACACGCTTTTGCATTTAATTTTCCACCAGATTACGCTGACGGTCGACGATGGCCGACGGCCTGATTTTCATCATTGTTCAATGGCAGGACCTCCAGAGAATTGGTCAGCTTTTGCATAATCAGTGAAAAGCTGCTGCTGCACGGCTGGCTATTTTCGGCGAAATTATTCCAAACTGTATAAGTAGATTATGTCACGGATCTTTTTCGCTCCGGTCCTGGCATTCAAATTATAATTTGTGTTTTATCATAATTATCAGACGAGTGATTGTCAATCAGGCCATTAAACAGGTAAACGGATTACCATTCAAATGAGTTTAAATTATAATAATTTGCTGATGTCATTCGCTTTGCAGGAGGAAAAAAGGGGAGGCTTTAAAGCTCTAACGCAGAGAATATTTGGGAATTTGTACGAATAAAAAAATATCTTACCTATTACAAAGTTTGAACAAAAACCACTAGACAGCATGGGAAAATAGCAAGATACTTTGAATCAGGGAACGAAAATAACTGTTATTGTAAATTTTTCATACAAAACAAGAAAGGAAGCTAGCTTCGGCAAGCCGAAGCTTATATACCCTTGCAGATCATTCTATTAATTTACAAATCGCAAAAATGTTAAATTTCTTATTATTTCACATTAATTTTTCGATCGTTTCTATCACAGCTATATGATATAGTAGTTCGATCTTTTAAAAATTAAAATCGAAATTCGGAAATATTTCAAAATAGTCATATCCCAGAGTAGAAGGAAATGTAATAAAAACCAACAAAGATATAATTTTTATACCCTTGCAGAGGGTATTATGATTTCAGTCAGAAGTTTGCAACGCAGTGAAGGAGACGTTTCCGACCCCATAAAGTATATATATTCTTGATCAGCATCACAAGACGAGTCGATCTAGCCATGTCCGTCTGTCCGTCTGTCCGTCTGACCGTCTGTCCGTCTGTCCGTCTGTCCGTCTGTCTGTTTCTACGCAAACTAGTCTCTCAGTTTTTGAGCTATCGGGACGAAACTTTCGCAAAAGTCTTCTTTCTATTGCAGGTAGTATATATGTCGGAGCCGACCGGATCGGACAACTATATCTTATAGCTCCCATAGGAAGGATCGGAAGAAAAAAACTTTAAAAAATTCTAGCTTCGGTGTTTTTTGAAATATTACCTTCTACTTTTGGGGATGTTATTTTTTAAATATTTCTGAATTTCGAATTTATTATTTAAAAAATCGGACTACTATATCATATAGCTGCCATAGGAACGATCGGAAAATTAATGGAAAAGTAATAGGAAATAAATTCTAGCTTCTTTGGTTTTTATTTTATTATCTTCTACTCTAGGATATAACTCTTTTTAAATATTTCCGAATTTCAATTTTAATTTGATCAAAATCGGACGACTATATCATATAGCTGCCATAGGAACGATCGGAAAATTAATGAGAAATATTAGAAAATTGAACATTTTTGCGATTTGTTAATTAATAGGAATGATCTGCAAGGGTATATAAGCTTCGGCTGGCCGAAGCTAGCTTCCTTTCTTGTTTTCCCATTAATTTCCATTTAATTTTTCGACCGTTCCTATGACAGCTATATGATATAGTGATCCGATTTAAAAAACAAAAAAACCGAAATTCAGAAATATATAAAAAAAAATATTCCCAAGAGTAGAAGGTAAAATTTCAAAAAACACCGAAGCTAGAATTTTTTTACGTTTTTTTTTTTTGATCCTTCCTATGGGAGCTATAAGATATAGTTGTCCGATCCGGTTGGTTCCGACATATATACTACCTGCAATAGAAATACGACTTTTACGAAAGTTTCATCCCGATAGCTTTAAAACTGAGAGACTAGTTTGCGTAGAAACGGACGGACAGACGGACAGACGGACGGACAGACGGACAGACGGACATGGCTAGATCGACTCGTCTAGTGATACTGATCAAGAATATATATACTTTATGGGGTCGGAAACGTCTCCTTCACTGCGTTGCAAACTTCTGACTGAAATCATAATACCCTCTGCAAGGGTATAAAAATCACGCACTTAGAAGGGTCCTAAAAATTTTTTAAATACACCACAATTTTTATTAGCCATTGTAGTTTACAAATCCGTAATGATTTTTATTTTTTGATTTTTATAATAAAACTAAAAAAATAACTGTTATTTTTTTATTTTTATGAATAACAGTTATTCCCTTGACATTTTTGAAAAAATGAAATAATTAAAAAAAACATAATACCCGTGCTTTTTATAACTTACTAAAAATTTGTTAAAAAAGGCAACCGCGCATATTTTATACCTATATTTTTTTAAAATTTTGTTTACCCACAAAATCGCCATAAATCAAGTTTGAGTTTTATTTTGATCACGACGAATAACTGTTAAGAAGAAATGTCAAACGTCTGGATCTCCGGCTACCAGAGCTTGAAGAGGCATCGGGAAACGACATTATACAAGAAGCCGCTCCAAGACCAGGGGAGGATTTGGGGTGCATCATATGCAAGCACTCCTACTAAGTATCCTGCAATTATCTGGACAGTATTAAGGCGGTCAGCAAGCCCAACACCCTACTAGCCGCCATGGACAATGTCCTGCCAAAAAGTCAGAACTGGAAAAGAATTAAGCTTATTGTCCGACTGGATTTAAATAAATCGCGGTGTTTATCGGTTTCTAGATTTAGGGGCCAGCGAAATAGGGGAAAAACACAGAGATCGCAGGATGATTCGGTTAAGTGTAGCGTGTACTCGAACCAACCGTGACTACAACCTTATTACATGCTCTACATTTTAACCAACGCTTACATTTTTTCTACATTCTTTACATTCTACATTCTACATTCCTCTTACATTCCGCCGCCAAGAAAAAATCCACCACGATTTTGATTTAAAGACCTCTTTTAATTGTCAAAGTGATTACGAACTTTATTAAATGACTCTGCGGTTATGCAACTAAGCTCTAAATATAAAACAGTCGACTAAAGGTATCTAAGATTAGCATTGCATACAGAGTGTGTATTAAACACTCGTAACTATGTACATGTAGAAATTACAAAGGAATTGTGTTTATGGCAATGGGTTTGCAACGTTTACAACGGTATCTCTCGTCTCTGTATCATAGGGACCCTTCTCCTGGACCCTTCTACTTGTTGAAGTTCTCGATCTGCTGAAGGACCCAGCTGCGGGAGGCCGACTGGCAGACGATGACGCCCGACCTCTGCTGTATGAGCTGATCCCTGGAGGGCTTTGGGGCAATCTGAGGGGGCTGATGATGATGATGGGGACGTGGTCCCAAGGGCGGTGGCGGCGGAGGAGGGCTGCTGGGCCGCCGCAAATGGACATCGTAGTCCCCCGAGCGCTTCTCATTGTCATCGCTGTAGATGGCCGAATCCCGGAAGTCGTTCTCCAGACTATCCTCCACCTGCTGCTCATACTCGAAGCTGGCCGATGGCGGATCCACTCCCGATCTCTTGCGCTGCTGCTCGCACATGCTGTCGCTGGATGAGGAGGTCAGCGAGAAGACCGAATCCCGCTCAGAGTTGTTCAATCCGAACAGAGTCTTGGGATCGGCATAGTCCACGTGGGCCATCCGCTCGCCCACCGCCTCGCTGCCCTGGCGGTGCAGAACGCTCTGGCGGCACATCTCACTCACATCGGAGACCCTGCGCTCCGGCGGTCGATTGGAGCGACCGAAGGCCATGTCCAGGGACTTCAGGGCCCGCGGCAGCAGCGAGCTCTCCGATCCCGAGACCGAGTTCTTGGGCAGCGGACGGGAGCCGTGCTCCTGGATGGCCTCCATCGACAGATTGATCACCGTGCTCTGGCTGTCCCGCTTCAGCGTGGATCCCGATCCATTCGACGAGGTCGAGGTGGAGGAGGAGGAGCTGCAGCTGTCCCGGTGCACCGCCTCCTCGCCCACGCGTTGCAGCACTCCCTCGGGCGAGTAAACGAGGGTTACATAGTCCGATTCCGGTCGTGGGGCAGCTGGAGCCGCCTTGGATCGCTTCTTCAGCATCTGCGAGGACTTGGCGCGTCCCAGGACAGGTGAGAATTTGTAAGGCACATGGACGTTGCGCAGCAGGGTCTCGTAAATGGGTTCCTCACGGGTTCCGCTTGAATCCACCACCTCCTCCACTCGCTTTTTCTGATCCACCTCCAGTTCCAGGGGCGGCGGAGAGCGCGATGGTGGGCGTGGTGGCGGCAGGATGGACCCACGACTCACATCGGGACTGACGGGACTCACAGGACTCTCACGCCTCTTCTGCTGCTTGTTGTAGATCCTCTCGAACTCCTTGTTGTTCTTGAGCAAATCCAACACGATCTGGGCATCCCGCTTGGACTTTTCCGCCGGCGAAAGGGGATCCACTGGCTCCTGGTCCGGGCTGTAATACTGTGGATCCGTCGGGGATCCTTCATCCAGCGTGGCCGCCTCTTGGGCCAGTTCGATCTCCCCATCCGGACGCAGTTCCTCCGTGGATTCCGTGATCTTCAGCACAGTGGCACTGCTGCTATCGAATTCGCTGAGATCCATGTAGAATCTGGAGCAGCTCTTGGTGTTGCTACCGCGCTGCTTCTTCAGGGTGGCTATCTTCTTGGGCATCGTCTTGTGGTTGTACTGCTTGACCTCGAAGAAGCCCTTGCCCTTGGTCTTGCGCTCGCTGAGATCGGGCTTACTTCCTCTCAGGGAGGCGGCGCTGTCCTCGTCCTGTTCCCGCTCCCTCTCGGCCTCCTCGTCCAGGCTGAAGCCTCCGATCCGCGGCACCGATTTGCTGCGCTCCTTAAGCGCCTTGTAACTGAAGACGGGCGAATGGGACTTGGCACTGCGACTACGCTGATCCCGCAGAATGCAGCTGCATGCCTCCTGCTGATCCTCCTGCTTGGCATCCTGGCCGCACTTACAGGACTCCTTCACTGGGGTCTTGACCTCCTCCTTGCCCCCCGCATCTCGCTTGCGATATCTCATGGCAGCCGCCAGTTTCTGTAGAGCAGTGTCGTCTAGGCTGTTATTCCTGGCCAGAGGCTTCGAGGGCTTCACCTGACCAACCGGCTCCTCCTCCTGCTCCAGCGACTCGTTGAAGCTGTCGAAGGAACTCGAGTTGGCCACCGTCTTCCGCTTGAACTTGGAGTTTCGCTGGCGAATCTCACTGCGCCGACAGGCATTCCTGCGCTCCAGATAAGTGGGCGTGGAGTTGCTTCCCGAGTGCAGGCTCCACTTCCAGGTGCTGCGATCCGGCGTGCGATCTGCATTTTGGGGTTAAAGACATTAGTCAAGATCTAAATCGGTGCTCTAGCTAATGATAGTGATAAGCGGTGGATGGGTGAGTGGTTTTGGGGGGTTGTGAGCGAAAAACAAACACCAGTGAGTATGCATTCTAAGTTCATTCAGTCGGCATGCAAGAAGTCCTTTAGATTAATATTGATTAGTTAGTGGGTTGCGTTCTCTGTACGATTATGGGTTTGGGGTTAGGATGCATGCAAAACACAGACCCCGATCGAGTTAGAAGGCCAATTAAAGCTAGCAATCCAAATACGGTTCAAGTACGCAATACTTACTAGGCTCTTCGGACACCGGAGTTACTTTTAGCGAACACTACGATTACGATTGATTAGCATGTTTAACAATTAGATGTAGGTACTGGGGTTTAGCCCTTCTAGCCCTTACTTTTTGTCTGATCGGATTGGATTTATTTCGTTTTTTGTTTTTGTTGTTCTTTTTGGTAATTAGATCGGTTTCAGTCTCTGGGTGTTGGGGGGATTTAGCCTTAGAACGCCTTAAACACTAGTCAAAGTAGTTTCGTTTCTTTGTTTTGGGGTGTTTAGTTTTAGAATGCATCACTGGTAGTACTACAACGGTAAACATATAGCATTTCGTAGAGTAGAGTTAGATCAAGTTGAATTAGTACTAGAGTAGGACACCAACTAAGCACGGTAGAGGCAGTAGAGTGGCCCAAAACCCCTAACGATCCAGGAAAGTGGCTGTGGTCCGCAATTAAAATGCGCCTACATCGGGCCCAAGTAATAAATCAGCCAGCCGCCGAGGCGTCGACAGATTTGGCACGATTTTGGCGAAAGGCTAGCGACTCGCTTGCCACTCGGTTATGTCACTCGGTCGCAGCTGAGCGTGCGAATCATAAGTGCACCGTCGAGTCAAGTCCTCCATGTGGCCGGGATTAAGGAGAGCCACCAATAGTGCAGAGAGAAAAATAGTAACTAACTTTTTAGAGAAAGCCTTACAAATGGTAAATTTACCAACCAATAATGCTACATTTTAGGTAGAGATAAACTACTATAATAGTTAAACATCAGATTATATGCAAAACAGCATTCTTCAAATTAGAAGCCAAGCTAACTTTAATACGATACCATATTTAAAAACCAAAACCATTTAACAAACTTCAATCTAATTTTAAATTTAAAAGAAAAATATATTATAATAATTATACGTTAATTAATAAAATATTAAGAAATGCTTAAAGTATTAGTTATTTTGTATCAAAGCAAGGAAGAAACGTAAAGCTTTAAAAATAGCTAACCCATCGTAGTATTAAGTTTAATTTTAAAATATAAAATTTAAATCTAAACTAATTATGTAAGGATTAGGTATAGCAAAATATATTTGAAAGTAAAAATAATGTTAGTTAGAAAACTCCGCACTTTTCTCTCCGTGACTCTCCTTTTCCCAGGCCGACAGGCATTACCCAACTATAACAAGTACCCGCATGTGCATAACCGTTGGCACTTCATCATCTCGTGCAGTCCCCAATCCAAATCGTTAAGTGTTTTGGCCACATGACAAAAATAAAACACAACAAAAACAACGGGGGTAAAACGAAAAGTAAGACAAGAAACGTAAAACAAAAAGGCAGCAAGAGCCCTAGAGCCAAGCCGCGGCTAAGCCAAGTTAACCGAGTTAACCAAGAGCACTCACCTTCCTCGTTGCCCAGCTGATAGACCAGCTCCTTGGCGCGCATCGGAATGTCCAGCTTCTCCAGCATGACACCTTTGATGTGCTGCGTCCAGATGCGCTTCTGGTCACGATTCCTGGCCGTCAGCTTGATTTGGTGGCGCGGCTCGTCGAAGGGGATGACATAGAAGCTGGTCGGCTCCCCGGGCAAGTGTTCGCTGAGCATCAGATTGTTTTGCTGCGAGATTGAGGGATTGTTAGAACGCATAACTCATTGGATCGCACACACACACAACTCACCGAAATGTAGGTCTTGAACTGCAGGCGACCGTCCTCCTTTTGCTTGGTGATGATCAGCATGGTGGCGAATAGGAGAACCAGGCGCTGTTTGTTGTGCTGCTCCATCAGCAGACCCTCTTGACGCAGCTCACCCAGGACAGTGAGCTCTATAAGTGGGAAGAAAAGGGTTAGTCCAAGGACTAGAAAGCTTAATATTACTCACCTGGTCCCAGCCAGCCGTCCAGAATGCCGGACAGCTCTTTGACGCGACTCTGCTGCTCCTGCTTGCGCTTCACCTGGTCAATGTTGTACGCCACCTGGCGCATGATCACATAGGCCTCGGCCACCTCCTTCACATCACAGTGCTTGCGCAGACTCTGTTTGGGTGGAAAGTAAAGAAAATCAGTGAAAGGGTCACACCCCGCATTTACCAACTACTCACGTCCAGAAGCAGATGGTACTTGAGGATGCGCTGCACCGGCTTCAGCAGGTAGGATCCCAGGGGCAGGCGGTGCTGGAGGAGCTTCTGCGTGGAGGCCAGCAAGGAGTAGGTGTGCGTGGCCTGCAGCAACTTGGTCAGCAGCGAGATGGCTTCCGGGTAGCTTGTGCTGCGGGGGATCGAAGGAGAGAGGAGGGGGATTTATGACATGTGCTTTAGGTCTTCATCATCGGTCGGCATTAAATCTGAATTTCAAATCAGTCGCTGGGAGCTGGGAGTTTTTTAGGCTGTAAGAGGCAGTGGGAGGCACGACGGTTGATGATGTATGCGGCGTGTCATTGGGGGCGACAAATCAAACCGCTGCCATCGGATCCCGCTCTCCAAATTGGCATCGCCAACCAGGTAAACGTCAGCGTTTAAATGGAACATGGCGTGCCTGGATTGCCAAGAGACGCCATCGCTTCGTTTCTTTTCGTGTCATGCTGCTAGCCAACTGCCTATCGAGATCGTTTGGGCCGTCGTTACCGTTCTTGGCCAAAAGCTAATGCCGCAGAAAACAGTATCGAAGATGGAGCGAACACGCCTGGCCAGTGTGGATGTTTGCCCAGAATCCCCCAACCAGGTCAGCAGTAAGCCCACCACATCAGTGGAATTATTAATTTTAATACATTGTGTTGATGAAGTGCTGGGAATAATCATTTTTTCCCTGATACCCTAATCTCAAACTAATGCTATGAAAACTATTGTGATTATACTTCTCTTGTGCAACTATGTTTTACAATGATTTTTATGATATAAATTCTTTTCCACGACTAATTTTTAGAATAATGTACTAAAAAAGTGCCTCCCATATAAAAATAGTGGAAAAGTTGAAAGTCCATTTGGTCTGCTACTTATATAGACTCGAACTTTTTCTACTGATAGGATTTGTCATTAGAACTTTCGTGGGTTGTGATAAGAATGTTTAAACAACCAGACCTTTGTTAAATTGACACATTAAATGATTATCTTGATGTGTAAAAAACTGATAAGAATAAAGTGATTCAGCGGTTAGAAAAAAAAGGGAATTCCCAAAATATTCAGCACTATAAGAAGTAACACTGGTATACGGAGTATACTCTACCATCCACTCACCAGTAGGTTGTGTACACATCAAAGCCTTCGCGCAGGTCGATGAAGCACCTGGCGATCCTACCGGGATCCCTTCCCGTGTTGATGAGCCGCTGCAGGAGCATCGAGTTGAATTCGTAAATCTCTTCAATGTTGGCGAAGAGTATTTGCAATTCGTCCACGCGCAGACAGGCGCGCTCCTTCCAGTCGAGCAGGTACCTACAGAATGCCAGAGAGTTAGATCCTCAAGTAAGTGATATCCCCAGGAATACTCACCCCTTGATCACCTGTCCCAGATCCTCGACGAAGCTTCGCTCCGAGTCCACGATCTCCAGGCAGGTCTTCTCCAGCACACTCATCGCCGGCGGATGATGCGGATCGCCCAGCTCGTTCTCACTCTCCGCCAGACTCTCCACGCTGGCCAAGTAGGAGGTGGCCGTCAGCTTGCCATTGAGCAGCTGATCCGATCCGGAACTCGAGCTGGAGGAGGTGGAGCAAATGGAGGAGGAGGACAGCGGTCGGTTGTTCAGCCGGGCCAGCTCACTCAGCCGGGCGGCAAACTTGGGCTTGATGTCCGTCAGCCGGTCCAGACTCTCCGCCGACAGCTTGTTGGCCTCCTCCAGCTCCGCCAGCTGCTCGGCAGTGGGCAACTTGAGGGGCACCCCGCCGCCCAGGGTGCTGGCCTTGGCGCCCAGACTCTTGGTGCGGGCATAGGTCAGCAGGGGCGAGCTGCAGATGGTGGAGGCGCAGGCGGCGGAGGAGCTTCTGACCAGCGGCTTGCTGACCAGCGTCTTGTTCACCGCCTCTATGATCTCCGCCCGGGGATCCAGTCCTCCTCCTCCCGGATCCGCCAACGTGAGTCGCTCGATGTGCTGCGTGACCAGGTCAAAATTAATGGTGTCCACAATGTCCACCGGACTCAGTGGCTCACTGCACACAAATTCCTTTGGTTTGGGAATCGTTGGAGTATTAGGAGTGGGCGTGGCCGGAGTTCCGGGAGTGGCGGGCTGGGCATGCTGCAGTTGCGCACTGGTGGCCGCCAGCTGCTCCATTTCGATCAGCTTGATGCTCTGCTGCGAATCGTAGCGGGGCAGGGTTAGTTTTCGCTTCTGGAAGGGATTCCCCTCGAAGTGGAAGGGCATGCCTGGGTGGTTCGTCGGCGTGCGATCCTCGTCCATGGCCTTGGAGCTCGTTTTCTCGAAGGCGGCAAAGGCCACCGAGTGCAGATACTCGTTGCTGGAATCGAAGGTGGAGACCAGTTCGCTGCCCGACTGGGTGGACAACTTGCCAGTGATCTTGGAGAGCGGTATGTGCGATAGTTTGTGCTTGGGCGTGGAACCACCACCGGCAGGTGAGCCGGCCCCACTATTTCCTGTCTTTATGTACCTTCCCTGGGTGGGACTCCTTTGGGATTGCTGATGCTGCTTCAGTGCCTCCGCGGACACCGCCTCCACGGGCTGGATGTCCGAGTGCGTGATGATCCTGTGGACATTGGGCGAGAGGATGCGGATGTTGCTGCCGCGTCGACTGCTGCTGCCGCCGCTGGAGGCGAGGCTGCTGCTGCTGCCGTGGATCTGCGACTCCTGCTGGCTCCTCCGCTGCACCACCAAGCGGCTCAGCTGAGCGCCATCCGGTTCGTCCCGCAGGCCCGCAACCACCAATGGAGCGGCTGGGTGCTCCTGGTGGCCACCCAACTGGGAACTCGACTTGGCTAGCGTGTAGCTGGCGGACTGGTCATCGCTGGTGGGGACACTCGAGCAGCTGCCGGTCGACGAGGAAGTGCTGCTGCTGCTGCTGCAGTTGCTGTTGCTCCGCTTGGGCGTCGAGTCGCCGCTGCTGGAGGCCTTCGATTCGTGAGATGTCGCAGTGGGAGCCGCTGCCAATGTGTCGTAGATGCCCAGCAGCGAGGGTGCCAACTCTGTGGTGCTGCCTGTAATTCGAAAGGAAGGTAATGATGTAGTAGGCAGAAAAAAGCCAGGCAATTTTAAAAGTTAAAATAAAATCCATATAAATTCACCCTGCTCAAATTACTTTCTATCATGTGATTTAAAATGATAATGAAATTATTATATAGGAAAGCCTTCAAATATTTAAATAATATTTTAGAACAGACGTGTTTTTTTTTAAACTCACATTTAAATAACATTTAAATAACGTGACATTAGTTTGTTCCCACTAAATCGATCGATCTATAAAAAACAGAGCAGTGCTGCCATTTTGTCCTCTTTCCGGACAGATCTGTCCTTTTTTTAACGGCTTTATCCGGAAAAAATTTCAAACATCCCCTATCCGGAAATCTATCCTTTTTTCAAAAAAAAGGTTTTGAGTGTTATTTTTGCTAGTCGAAAGTGTATAAACCTGTTTTTATTTGCTAAAATGCCTTTTTAACCATCATTCTTACGGTTCGGCACTTAAAAAATAATTCTTTTTACAAATTATCAAAGAGACGTAAAGCAGTCGATGGATTTTCTTTATAGTACGATTTTTTCTGTAGCAAAAAAAAGAGGAAAGCACTTTTAAAATTTCTTAATTTTTACTCTATGCTTTTTTGTCAGAAAAAAAATTCAGATTTGAACGACTCTTTTTCGGGTTTGACGCAGATATTTAATTTTTTTGTATTACGAATATAGTTACTTGAAATGCATTAATTATTATAATAATTTTAGATTATTACGTATACGCACAAAAATTTACCATGGTAAAATTATCAAACAAAGAAGGTTGTGAGTCGGGCGCAGTAGATCATTACATAATTAAATTTTATTTAAAATCCATTTATATAAAGTAAATATATAACCCATTGGTAAAAACAGAAAAATGTAGGCACATTTACTTTTGTCCTTTTTTTTGTCCTTTTCTTAAATTTTTTTTTGTGGCTTATCTGTCCTGTTTTTCAAGCTGAGTGATGGCAGCACTGAAACAGAGCCCAAAACCAAAAGTATTCAGGAGCCAATTTTGAGATCTAAAATATATATCCTTGCTATTGGTGAAGTTGGGGATGGTAAATACGTTTCCAGTTGTGTAAGCTTTTGATAATATTCCCAGAATATTTACAATTCTTTTTTAAAACAGTCGATCTTCCAGGACTCCAACCTTCTTCAGTTATGTAAAAAATTAGTGATAATTCGAGTTACATGTTTTTATTGGCTTAAAAATCGTTTGGTATATAATTGAAACAAAGTATAACATTCTTCCAGTTTCTATATAGAGCGAAGTAACAAAGTGATGACTAATTTGGGCGATAAGTCTCCAACGAGTTCTTAACCTCGTAAAGCGCGTGGCTAGTGGGCGGTGTCTAAGGCCCCCACCCCCGTTTGCGAGACCCAGCCCAACCCAATCGATCCCAGGCGATCGAGGTGCTGCAATGTTGATGGGCCTGCACGGCACACATGCTCGTAATCCCGCGATATTTGCCATAATTTTGTTGCATAAAATGATTTATGCCGGGGCGAACGGCGGAGGGGGATGCAGATGGCTGATGTATTGAGTTGTTTAGCCGCAGGATGCATGGCCAACGAGCCAGCGAGTCAGAACGTGGCCATCAGTCAGAGTGTGTGCATTCTGGCCGGGGATCGCAGTTGCAGCAGAATGTGAGCCTTGAGCTGGAGTTACTCGGCCTGGCCTGCTGCATAAATAAGTAGGTTGCTGCTGTTCGCCTGCCTGGCGGCCTGACATGTGAATTGATATGCCAACGCAACATGGCTAAAACCGCAACGGGCAACAGGCAACTAGCAACCAGCAACCAACAACTGGCAACATGAGGCAACAACATGGCAGAACATCGACCCGAGTCAACGGCATTTGGCATGAACATTCCGTGGCTCGCTCATCATTTCTCACAAACGGTTCAATTAATCAAAAGCGCTCACAACTGCGGATTTAATAACATTATCGACAGGGGGACTTGATCTATAAATTACGGATCGCGTCAGTCAACAGTCAATGGTGCATGCAGGCACTTTTAATGATGGCCTGCAAATTGCAGTTCAAGCCGGGAATTGTATACTGTATATATGGGTTCTATAAATAAAAGGAAATACCAGGCAAGACATCTTTGCATCTGCAACTCTCTACGTCTTGGCCAACTTCATTAAGGCCACTGTTTATGTGATTATCTCTTAGCACATTTGGCTAACAACCCAACGGCCTAACATCCCAACAGCCCATACATCTCACTTCCCGCCGAAGAAGAGAGGCTGAGCAAATCAGGCAATTAACTTTTTAAGACAAAACTGCGGCCCACGTTGCAGCTACCGGTTTTCAGCTATTTAGATTTTTTTCCAGGCATTAGCATCATCCTCAAGCACTTCCACATCCACATACCCACATCCCCAATCCCCAGTAGCCGACGGGGCACTTTTCTCCTAATTGCGAATGGTGTCAATGTGGCCCGAGTTCGCTTGGCTTTTTTGTTGCATTTGTCTCTTCGCCTGGTTGGGCAACATTTTGCCAAGCCACGAACAACAATTAGTTGGCATGAGTAGTGCCACGCCCACTGCCAGACCGCCGCTGTGCCGCTGTGCCGCCTGTCTTTTCGGGCAGACTGACGACAAGTCGTAAACATGATTTGTACATTTAATTTTCCATCATTCTGTTTGATTATTTTGCGTGGGCCGCGAGCGCAGACATGCCAGATATTCGCCCATCCAGCGGCCAATAGATAGTTGCTGCAGATACTTTGCCATCATCCTGCAGGCTGACCCAGTTAGCAGACGGGACGGAGCGTTTTGCTTAATTGCCTAAACGTGGGCTGCGACGACAGGTTCTCTCTCAATGGCTTTACACACACGGGAAAAAAATACAAAAAAAATTCCTAAGCTTAAAAAAAATTTAAATAATATTTAGAGATTCTTAATTTATATTCACAATATTCTATGGTCCTCTGAGTTTTTATGGCAAGATTATATTCCTATATTATTATCTTTGCAAACTAACTTGTTTAAATATTTCTTATATAAATAGGTACATAATTTAGATATAGATATTATAGAAACCTTGCTCGAATAATGATATAAATATATCTTTTTTATCTTTGTTAATCTAACCTTACCTTGTCTGAAACTTTAAAGATCATTTTCTTCAAACAAAAAATTTGTAAATATTTTTCCCTGTGCAACAAGTAGAGTCTAATCATCGCCACTTGCCGGCGAGCATTTAATTAAAAGCCAACAGCTGTGGCCGTTCCAAACTATTTATGGCATAATTCCGCCGAGATCTGGGTAAAATGTTGGCCAGGCCAGTCCGGGCTAATCTGAAATCTGGAATCTGGTCGGCGATCTCCGCAACCGGAGTGGCCAACAAATTCAGCCTGTCAACCCGGCGAAACAATGCAAAGTTAGCTCTCTGTCATTTTGCAATTTGCAATTGGAGTAGCCCCCTCACGGCCCCAAGCAGAAAAAAAACAGAAAAAGGGTGTCAGGGCCAGAGGTGTAGAAGGAGGTCCCCAGTCTGGTTTCATTTTCCAAATCCAAATCCCTTTAATGCCCCGGCGACAAAGTGTCTTGTGTCCACAGACGTAGCCGTAATTTTCTGCAGCGGCTTCAGGTGTCCGCTTCGCACCTGGACAAGCTCCCAAAGCCGGCAATTTATGGCTGGCCTGACACAATTTCATAAGGCCCCAAAGGCTCCAGCTCGCCTCAGTCGAAGTGGAAGCCGAAGTATGGGCTAAAGATTACGCGATTGTGGCTAAAAATAGCAGACACTAAAGGTCAACCGGCCCGAAGATGCAGCTGCGTGCTGACTGATTTACAAGCCAAGTGCAACTCGCTCATAAGTCGGCGACTCTCGACTGGCGACATTGAATTATGCGATGCCAGGGAAAGTGCTGTCGTCGGAATCTCAATCTGAATCCGAATCCGAGTCCGAAACCAAATCGAATTTGAAATCGACAGCGTTCAAATGTTGCACCTTCGGATGGAATCGAACGGATCCGAATGGAGTAATATGGAATGGATTGGTATGCGATGACATTTTATTTATGCACGGCGTGGCCAGCTGTTGAGAGCATTAAATTAATGCGCTTAGTCGCCATCATCGATGGCCCAGGTCCGCGTCTGGCAATTGATATTTTAATCGCCATTTCATTTTGTCTGTCGCGTCTTGACTTGGCGCCATGGTTAGTCCGGTGTTTAGGGAGCTGCTACACAGGGAGAAAACGGAGTGTTTTCATGATGCAATGGGAAATATTTGAATATATTAGGTTTCAAGCTTAACCCAAATCATTCTATTAAAATATATATTACAAAAAGCGCATAATATTGCAGATTTTCTGATAAACAAACCGATAGTTGCCATAACAGCTATATGATCTCTGTGTTTATATTTTAATCAATTAAAAATGATTTTTAAATTAGTAAAAAAAAATAATATTTTGAGTTATTTCCATATTTGTGAAAATATCGATATTTTGTACGTTTTTCAATTATTTTCCCATTTTTATAAAACTAAATTTGTAATTGTTTATTAAATAATAAAGAATATAATTCCGCACCAAATATTTATTCCTTGACAACTTTTTTTTCTGTGTAGCTTATCAGCTGGCATTATTAACTTGGACACTATAATACGTGTCCCCTGGTAGCTTGGCTAATGGGCACGCATTTTGCAACTTCCAATTAAAATGTTATTCAATGCGTCGCTGAACGCGACTTATAAACACATTTCCCCCGATAAGACGACGACCTGAAAACCGCAACTTAATGGCTCTTAACTGAAACGATATTGCCGTAAACAGAAGCAAAACAGAAACTGAAACAGAAACTGAAACTGGAAAACGGAAGTGGAATCCGCCTGTCCAAATGGTCACAAAAGTTGGCAAATATTCCGAGCACATGTGTTGGGAAAAACTGCAGGGAAATTGTTTAGGAAACGGCACATGTGCAATAAAACACAAGCTGTACAACTTTGTTTTGACAATAGTGGGGAAAATCCGATCGATAGAGAAACATTTTCTTGGCTGAGAAATTCGAATGTTTGTGCCTTCAGCCAATATGTTTAAATTAAATAGGTCTTTAAAAGTTAAGGAAAAATGTTTGCAACATTATACATTTTTGGAAACCTAATTTAAGTCTTTGAGATTTTTTTAGATAAATCATACAACTTTTATGATTTTGTTAGGAATTAAATTAAACTTTTGTTGAAGAATATATTTTAAAGCTATTGATAAATGTTAGGATAGCATTTGAAAATACCAACTAACCTTCCACCTCATAAAAAATGTATAATAGCATAAGTCATAAGCCCACAGAATTATAGATATTTCCATATGATTGCGTTCACGATCTGGCCAAAATGGCTTTGCCTGGCCATAAAAATTAAGCCCCATCCTTCAGCGCAGCCAATTGCATCTAATGTTCGTTAAGAGCCATTGATAATTTCCCGAGGATTAACGATCGTTTCCGCTTTCCTCCAGCAATCCCAAAGAGCCTCCGCAAATAGGCTGGAAATTCTTTTGAAATTGAGCGAATCTCGCAGACGCATAAGCATAAAAATTCCACGAGATGGGCTTCTTCTCCCTCACGGAGGGCAATGGATTTGGATGTTATTTTTAGCCCGTGCTGGATATCCATGGATCCAATGGAGGCACTTAAACGACGACGCCTGTGCGCTGCTCATCCAGGCCAACGCAATGGCAAACAGCACGGCAACTTTTGCTTTTAGCACAGAAACATCAGCCCCCCTTCCTCCTTTAAACCCACCCCCTCCTGGCGTTTCCCGCTAAAAGTGAAATCCTTTTAAAGCGGCAGCAAACAAAAATCTAGGAAAATGTCGCCGCCAAAAAGTTATAAATCTTGTTCATATTTGCACGTGAAGCCAAAGCCAGACTTTCAGGCCAGGTTGGATGGTTCGCTCGACGGTTGGTTGGGAAGCCATAAATGTCACAAGGCCCGGCGAAGAGCGGCTGGCTGGCATATTAGTTTTCCTCGGAGCGAGTGGCAAAACGTGCTAAATTCCATGGGGCAGACATCCATTAAACAGCCGCGGCCTGGCCCGAAACATGCCGCGGCTGAAAAGTGCTAAAATCTCATAAAACATTGCCTGACTGCTGATTCTAAATTAACTTTGGCTTCCCCCAGGCACAGTGGTTGAAAAGTGAGGAAATATCCCAATCACAAATAGAACAAGGTTCTTATACTAAAACTAAAAATATTGTATTAAAAATCTAAAACTTTTCTGCATTTCCAAATTCCCAAATGTATTTTGGTATTTTAATAGCATTGCCTGAATATCCAAAGAAGAAACGCAATCAACAAGTTTGATACAAACTTTTATAGGCCATTATTTATTTGTAAGGAAAATCCCTTTTGGCATTTTAATGGTTTGAGTATTTATGAATTACCCAATTCTTGGATTTAGAATTCCAGGCTAGTAAATCATTTTTCCCCATTGGAACCACTGTGCCTCTCTCTTTTTTCGTTCATCCTGGCAGGCGACACTTCAGCCGAGGAGTGGAGTAGAATGGAGTGGAGCAGCCCAAGCTGTTGCACTTTGCACTTCAGCCCAAGGAGGCGGGTTCTGAGGGTCCGAGGTGAAGAGCAACGTGATTTTGAAGAACTTCCCTTCGGCGGAAGGCATCTCGTGCATTTTCAATGGCCTTCCTTGACTTTGACATGACGAACTGCGTGACTGTGGCGTTTTGAGGATCTCCTGGCCGTAAAACACTGTCTGTGATGAATGGCAGCTGCGCGAAAAATGCATAAAAGTGTGAACAAATTTTGCCCACTAAATATAAATATAGCCGCTTCGCTTCGGCGGCAAAACTAATCTTGCGAAAAGTCGAGGCCAATGGCCTTATGTTTTTTTGTGCCGCCGGCGGTGCCAAATAAGGAGGTCTTTTGGAAGTGCAAACATGGTCATGACCAGTTCAAGGGCTGCGGAGAAATTTCCCTGCCAATAGAGATATCACCTGGGTGCAAGGCAAAGAAAACTGAGAGAAAAAAGGGAGTGGGAACGGCGCCATTATATAAGGCCGTCGCATTTAATTAGCCACTGGAGCTGCAATATGGAAAGTGGTTTTTAGCCAGGGCCAAGAAACGCTAATCTGTGCGGACGGGCAACATTTTCGTGCGGTTTCAGCCGCACAGTCGCGGTTTTCGCTTTCGAAATCAATTTTCAATTTTCCCATGTCGCACACGCATCAGAAAGACGAAAGCTGAAAAAGCTGAAAAAGCGGCCAGGAAATGTCAGTCAGGGCTTAGGCTCTTTGCCGCTGCTGATTGATTAATGTGGAGCACGATTGCATAAGGGATTGCAGTCGCAGTCGCCGAAAATCTCGCATCTACGTGGGCGACACACTGGTAACCCAGTCAAGCCATCAGTCAGTCAATCACTCACTCATTCACTCAATCAGTTGGAGGTGGAGGAGTGGGAGTTGTCGCGCAGATAGAGACCCCGTCTGTCTGGTTTGAAGGCCAAGATACCTTACAGATATAGTTGAGTGCGGACCCACTTGAGGGTAGTGTTGACTCAAGATAGGAGCTGGACAGCGGGACAGATCGCATTGGCTTCTCGGTAATGGTAATGGCTTACCGCTAATGAGCTCCATAAACAAGCTGCGCTGCGTATCGCTTGGATAAATTTGCATTCGGTCTCTGGCCAAGATATCTCTGTTAGCATGGTTAACAAGTTCTGCTGGCCTGCTCCTTATGACAAGTCAATCTCGATCGGCTTAAGTCTGGGGTCATCGAAGGTTGCTCTTAAGTTCCAAGTACTAGTGAAACACTCCACCTCTATTAATATGTAAACAACCCATTAACACTTGATTAAAAAATCTTTCTAAATAAAACTATTTAAATGAAGATATTAACAGACTTCCAGCAAATTCCTTCTTCAATGCTCTGTTAAAATAAACTAGACTTCCTTTTGGCTACTTATTTCCCAGTAATAGAAGCCACTTACTTTAGATCACCGACTGATAAAGAGAAAATAGCGATCTTCGTCGTCCCCAAGGATGGCCAATAGATGCCCCTATTTAGCAAGGCCGCATCCGCGGAATGCGGTGCCTTCCCCCATTCGGAGCTGCTGCTGCTCCACTCCACTCCACCCAAGGCAGTGGACCACATTGCGCAGCTAGATCCAATGTCAATGCTTTTGAAAGGCATCAATTAATGGTCAATGGTCTCTGCCAAGATTTTCCAGCGAAAATCTGCGCTCGGGGCAGAAAGCAGCGAAGAGCGCGGAGAACGACGAGTTTGAGGCCATCGACTGTCATCGTCATCCAGTTCAGGCCAAGATTGGCACAACGACCACCGGCGTGGCAGCTGTTTTGTGTGGCAGCCATAATTGGCAAGTGGAAAACTCGCGGCGTGGCCATAAAAAGCAGGTCAGGCCACTGCTAAGACAATCAAATTATGGCCACTTCTTTAATTGATGAGCAGAGTCTCGGTTTGGTGGCATCATAAAATTTCACTGCCATTCTGCTAGCCATGTCCCGATTCCAGATCCCAGATCCCAATACCCGAACCCATACCGATCTCCAAGCAACATATGTTAATGAACCTGGCCCAGACGACACGATGGCGTGATGGAAGACAGGAAAAGGCGAGCAACAATTTAGCGCTTTAATTTGATGGCCATGAGGAGCAAGGAGCTGTGACTAGTTGTGGTACTGGTCCTGTTGCTGGTGCAAATTCTATCAACAGCTACGTTAGATGGCCAACACTAGATGGCGAGGTGGCCGAGACTGCGCTGGGCAGGCAATTTATTTTAATTACTGCCTGGCCAAGCAGAATGGCTAAATGGCTGGATGGCTATCCGAAAAAGCGCTAAAACCCTAACAAGAGAAATCAATTTTCGCGGGCCCTGTTGCCGCATTTTGTAGCAGAGGTTGCAGGAGCAGCTGAAGCAGTTGCAGTTGCAGTTCCTCGAAGTCTTGGGGGACGAGATCGTTGAACCTTGGGACGGGCCTTCGGGGGTCTTAATTTGAATTGACTTCCGTCAACAAAGAGCTGCCTCGGCCTCAGCCCGACTCGAGATTCTAATTGCAACATGCTGCAAAGTAAGTGCGGACACTTGCAATTAATAAGAACTGCTGCCGCTGCACAAGGAACCCATAAAAGTGCCTGCTCTTGGCCTTCGTCTTTGTCCGCTTCGGTTACTGGGATATAAACTTTACACCGAGAAATATTTGATACATTTTGGGGGTTAGTTAAAGCCGGCTTTAAAATATAATAACATATTACTTTCATATTAGTTGTAGGTTGTGTTTGCTTTACTTTGTAATCCTGTTTACTTTTCCCGATCTGAATAAATGCAATAATATATTTTTTATTGACTTTCGGAATAGATGATTAAAAAAGTTGTACAAAAATTGATCTATATAAAATCACGTCCACAACTACATTTTTAAATCACTTATAAACTAGGTTGAAAGAAAAATAAATATAATTTTTTTGATGTCTCAGTTTTTTTAAGCGTTCCGAGACAATAAAAAAAATCTTTTTTAAGCTAATTTAAAAACGATTCATCAAAATTGCATTAAGATTTCAATAGACTTCTTAAAGATTTCTCTTGAATTGGCTTTCATTATAAAATAAATATAAATTGTCATACTAATACTCATCCCATGAATATCAATAAATTCTTTAAAGATATCAAATCACTCTTCATGATAGTCTAACAAAATTAATGATCAAATATGTATCTATAAAATACCCTAAGACTAGCAATGTTTTTCCCGGTGCACCTGGCTCTGCAGTCGAAGCCGTGGATCTTCCTTCTTGGGTCTTGGGTCCGCTTTTATAGCCGAAGGGCTCGACTCTGTTCAAGGAATGCGGCGTAACGCCAGCAACATTTCACGCTTAATTATAGACGCCAAGCGCTAGGAATTTTTCATAAGACAGAGGACGATGAGGGAAAAGGACGGAGGAGGCGGGGGCAGGCATTTCCTATTGCCATCATCTAATGCCCGGCCAGGGAAGAGCTTGCCACGTTTATTTATGTGTGGGCCGTTGTTTTGTAATTTAATAAGCAATGCAAAAAGGGGCGCGACAAGAAAGTGCAGCCCGATCCCACCGATTCAGTGATACTCTATGGGTTCTTTCAGGCCAGGACTGTCATATTCTGTTGGGGAATTTACAAGGCAGATTGCCTGCTGGGTGAGTGCAGACTCGTATCGCCTGCCAGGCTGGCTAATAGTCAACCCACCCACACATTCTGGCCAAGAAAAGGAAAGAAAGAGACGGGCACACGCCGTTGACGCCTCTGACGACGATCGGCGCCATGGAGCAAACCGCTGACTCAGATGACTCCTCCATATCCATTGCCCCGACTCCAGCTCCATTGCTCCAGCCGGAGGAATGCTGCAATGTTGCATATGCAATTAATAATTGGTTGCACATGCGCAGCAGTGTGCAACATTCTGCTGCCCGCAGCATGATGCGGCAACACGATGGCTAAAAATATCTCGCGGACCTTTGACACTGGCCATGTCGCTGGAAATTGTGACTAATTAGTGGCTCCAGCTCCACGGAGTGTCCACCTCCGCAAAACGGGGCCGGTCTCTCAATGATCCGCGCCGAGACTGCGACTGTGGCATTGCCACACATTTGAGCGCATTAAAACACGCAACACATTCATCAAGATCAATTGAAAATGGCACTCAGAAAAAAACATTCCCATTTCAAGGAAAATAAACTGATGTAACTTGGAAAATTTTAATTTTTCTTGCTGCTTTAGAATTTTTTTAAAAATATCACCTAGTTTTCAAAAACATCTAATAAATATAAGTATGTATTTCCAATAATATACATAATATATATGATAATAAACTAAATTTAAGAAATAAATTTGTCAACAATTAAGTAAATTTTTTACTGTGTAGAAGAGATTTATAACTCTTTAAATTGTCATATGTAGTTTTGCCAGAATGAAGTTCTCTAGTCTTAATTGATTTATAAAAAAATAGACAACTCTATTGTGTTTTGTGGGTCAAGTTTAGTGTCAGAGCCTTGGCCGCAGTTCCCCCCATTTTCTTTTTTGGCATTCCCTTTCTTTTATCCCCTGTCTGGCTCTCTAATTAAATGCCCGGTCATAATATTAATTTATGGTAATTTAATACTTTATCGGCAGAGGCGCAGCAGTTCCAATAGAAGATTTATGCTGCCTGCTGCTGCAGAGTCCCGAAGAAGACGAAACAAATTGCTGGCAATTTCAAAGGCTTCGAGGGGCCACAATCTGAAGAAGATCTTTTCAATAATTTGCGCCAATTAGAAGCATATTCAGAGTGCCATTCAAGTGAGTTTGGAGCGCTCTATTCCATTATTATGATGAGGTTGCTTGCCTGGCCCCTGTCTGCGGGGCTTGTGCAATGCCAGAGATCCAGAATCAACTTCAGAAACATTTGGCCCAATGGACTGGCGATCGACTGCAGCTATAAATAGTTCTCCCACTTTTTTCGTTTTCTTTAGTTGCCCTCGGTTGGGGCAACATGATGTTGAAATTTTGATTGCGACATTCCTGCGCTCATTCCTCGAACAAATTGTGCCAGGGAAAAGAGGAGAAGGGGTCCGAGATTTGGTCTAGGGATCTCTGGATCTTCAGAACTTGGTGCATTTGATTTACGGCAAATGCCCGTGTTGACATGCCGCAAGGCTTTTCCTCCCACTTTCCCACCCCATGTGGCGTGTGGCAAGCTGATGACCTGGAAAAGCCATGGAAAACCAAACAGAACAGAACCGAACGCAGTCCCCTAATTAAATTCTTTTCGTGTGTCGCAGACACGCCATCTTTATCGCCGATTCGGAGTTTTTTTGACTCCGCTCTAACCCCGTTTGGGTTATGCTAATTCAGTCGTGCTGGGATGTTACCTCTTTTTACTAGTTTTTTGGCCCACTCTAATGGCAATGCCAAACATGTGGCACCTGCAGCAGGCGGATCGTGATCGGCGGTGGGCGTGGCTAATGGCCGCGCAATAACAACAACTAATGACTAAATTTCACATAGCCATGGCGGCAGCAACCTTTTAGGAAGCAAATGTTAATTAAATTTAATCACGTTTCGCCGCGACAACATGGCCAGTTCAAAGGTTAAGTGAGTGCGCCAAAAGTGGCCGCATTCGGCTGCAGGCGACACACCCCGAAAGCCGAAACCCAAAGCCAGTAAATCGAGGAAAACCGAAAAACAAAAAGCGGCGAAAAATCCAGGCGTATCAACAACGCATCAGCAACATTAGTTGCAGGTTGCATTTCGTCGCTTGTGGCATAAACGCCAATTATGTGCAACATATGCATGTCTGTGGAGAGCAAAGCGTGGCATGTTTGCCAATTTTTCATTTCCTGCAATGGCCAAAACAAAACTTAAGCCCAAACCTGCTGCTGCTGTCCGTGCTCCCCCAAAATCGCTGTTGGTGCTGCTGCTGCAAGTTGCAAGTTGCTAGTTGCCGGTGTGTGTTGCTGGCAGATGCGAGTGCGGCGATAAGGCGCCAAATGTGCAACAGCCATGAACCAGGTAGCTAGGCGGATAAAAAATACAATTCAGCCTTGGCAACGGGCGCAGCCTTAGAATGACGGCAGCAACATGGCAACATCGCAGCGGCAACAGCAGCAACAACAGCAACATTGCAATTGTCATTTTTCACGAACGAACGCGGCATGCAAATTGCCGTAAATTGAATTTGTCTGATTACGTTTGCGCCGCGGTCCGGTAATGGTAATCGATTGTCTCGGGACTTGGAGGACTTGCAACTGGCAACTTGGAGCCAGCGACTCCTCCCAGCATCAATATTTGTATTTACTCTTTCGCAGGACTCGATAGCCGGCGAGAATGAAAAATGAAAAATTGTGCCAGCGAGGCGGCAGATAAATGATTGCACTCGAATTGCATTTCGATGATTGCGAAATTGCCGAGTTGCAGATGCAACGCACCAGAAATTATGTGCTGCATGTGGCAAGCGGAGATGCAAGGGCCTAATGGAGATTATAGAGTGCGAGATGAGATGCCAAAGGAGAAGGTGAAATACACAGAAAATATTTACATTTTATTTAAATTTTTGTTAAATATGCTTTCATTCTTCATTCACAAGAAAGTCTTGGTGAAATTTAAGTGGACATCAAAATTAAACAATTTAATAATTTAATTTAATAATAATGTAAATCCATAAAAAAAATCGATTGCGTATTTACCGTTCCTTTAAATGAACTAACATTTATAAGGAATTTTTCTTTTTATAAAAAATAATAAATATTTGTAAGTGTAAATATTTTCAACTCAGAAACTAAGAAAAAATTTACAAAAATATTAGGTAAAAAATTGACTAAGTGTTGAATATCTTTCATCTTTCTTCAACTTTTCCTTTGATCTCTGCACACGAAAAGAAAGCGGCGCAAATAAAATTCCTCGCCTGGAATCGCAGCGATCCATGCCAGAATCAGAATCAGGTTGCCAAAATCTAATCCGGCGGATGTTTATCGTTCCACTGTCACAACAAACAGCATATCGATTACCCCCAGGCAGTCTGGCCCCCGTTCACACGGTGCTGGAGAAGTCTGGGTACTGGTTACTGAAGACTGGAGAGTGATGCACGTTTGCCGGGGTGAGTCATCCCCATGCAGGCCGTAAATTCCTTCGCTTTCATGACGCGGGAGGAGGGGGCCTTTTGTAGTAGGAAGCTGTCAAAATGCGACTGGAGCCCGGTTCAGCGATCGGCGAGGCAAACAAAGAGCAGCTGCGACTGCTGTTCTGATTCTCAGAGGCGAAGTCAGCAATCAGAAATGCGGCAAACAGGAAACATGTGCCAGTGCCACGCCCTCAGCCCCGCGAAAACCTTTTTTTCACATTTTTTTCCTGCCTGGGCACCCCACACCCAGAAAAAAAAATTACCTTGATTTAAGTCCACGTTCCTTAAATTAAGGAACGATGGACTAAAAATGGCTAAATAAGGCTATTCATGGACTTAAAAGTTTTCATCCCATATACATTTTAAGTCTACATGGACTAATTTTGGACTTAAGGCCATATGGACTGTTACATGGACTTAGGTCCATTTTTAGTCCATGTAGACTTAAAATGTATATGGGATAAAAATTTTTAAGTCCATGTATAGCCTTATTTAGCCATTTTAAAGCCATTATTCCTTAAATCAAGGTCAATGGACTTAAATTAAGGAAATTTTTTTTTCTGAGTGCATCGATCGAGCTTTTCCTTTCACGAAATGCGTTCGCCGAGCCGCAACCATTAACATAAAAATAAATTTCGCTTTTGCCGGCCATATCGCGGCTACCAAATCGCCAAGGCGAAATGAAGTTGTAAGCATGGATCCGCGACTTTTTCGCTTTTTGGCGTTACGTGAATGCAGAAGAAAAACGATCGAAACGCAATAAATTTCACAAACGCGCGCAACAATTAGAAACCAAGCAGAAATCGCAACAGCAATAGCAACAGTAACAGCAACAGCGACAACGGCAACTGCAACAAGCATTGCAACTGCAACGGCAACATGGACGCAGACTGCGCATGCGCGTCGATAATTTCTTGCTATCGACGCGCCATGATCACGTAAATTATGTCCAAAACTGAAAATAAAATCAGGCAACAGCCAAAAAGAAAAAAAAAAGGCCATGCGACGGTAAATTTTGTATTGGAATCCAAGCGATATGCATTTTGGGCATTCAAGCGCTGCCTATAAAATTGTTTTTTTTTCCGACCATTGTATATTTTGTTGCTGCCTTTACCGCTTGATTAATTTTGGTGCGTTTGGCAACAGCGAAAAACTTTTAAAGCGTCATTTTCTCGATGTCGCGGTGTGTGTGTGCGGCTTGATTAAGTAAAATCAATTTTCGTCGCTCAGCGATTTCTAATTAATTGCCATTGGCCTATGGGGAATTGGTTTCTCTGGCTTAAGGATGCATACAAAAAATATAGATTTTTCAATTTTAATTTTGGATAAGATTAAAAAGACTAGAAACGAAAAATAATTAATTATTTTCCTGAACAATTTCCCTCATTATTGAATGGTATCTTAAAATATCTGTAAAAATATTTAATTTCATTTAGAGATATCATACTTTTAGCCATATTTCTGGATCTTAAAATTCCGCAGCTGAAATCCAGTTATGCAAACTCATATTCGCTTAATATATCCAGGTTTTCTAGCCGTTTACCCACGATTGCAGCTGCTATTTTTAGGCTTTCGAGCCTTGTCACTCCGTTCGCCAGTGATTCATGCCTTTTTACTTGGCCAACGCCCGCCTAATTAAGATAAATACACAGATGCGATCTGGGGGCCTCACTACCATAGAGATGCTGCTTGTGTTGCTGCTGGTGTTGCTGATGTTGCTGCTGTCATGTCATTGTCGCTGCTGCCGGGGAACGTGTGGAAATGCAGCCGCCGCTTTTCAGTTAACACGGTTCTTCGGCGGGCCCAAACCCAAACCGTAGCAACGGTTGTTAACATCGCAGCTCCTTTCTAGCCGCAGGTTGCAGGTACTCGTACAACTGCAATGCCAACAGCAACAGCAACAAATTGCAGACGACACGAGGTAAGAAGGCAGCAGCAGCAGCAGGAGAATGGAGCCAACGCCTCCTCCTCTACATAAACAACACTAGCGCCACCTACGTGCTCCGTTCCCCACGAGTCCCCACAAAGGAGCATGGGTGTCCATGGTCCACAGATGGTATCGCCCTTGCCCCTGGCCCATTCCTGCCTCCACTTCTTGGCCGACTCCTGCCTACGGGGCTTAAGTCGCAAGTTGCTGTTGCGACAGCACTGGTGTTGCAGTTGCTGCTGCTGCTGCTTCTGTCGCTGCAACGGAAGTCAGTAAACTTCCAGGGTTATTATTATGCCAGGCTTGTGGGCCTCAAAACCGGCGGCCCCACTTCAGCTGTCACTGCCGATCGTCCCAGGTAGGGAATTTCAATTGCCAAAATAAAGCTGTTCTGCTGGATCCACAGTTGTTTACAGCTAATTCTACAAAGGCAAACAGAGAAACCCACTCCCATATTCCCAACTGGTATTCACAAACATTTAGCTTGAATAGCAATGGCATGCGAAGCAAAAATTGCTGATATCAGAAAAATTATTACAAAACCTTATAAAGATGGGTAGATGATCCCGAGAATTAACAGTTCTCTTCTAGAAAAATTCTTTAAAGATTTTTTAAATTCTTAATTTTTATATCTGTTTGTAAAGACCCAACTTTCTTACAATTCTTTTTGTTCAATATTCAACAGTTTATATTTAGGTAACTTTTTGTGATCTAAATTTTTTTCTGAGCAACAACAGCCGCGACCAACGCTCTTTTCCGGTATTCCCCCCAAAACTCCATTTGCATGGGCTTTTCCTGCACAAAAAAGGGTCGGGCGGGAAAATTGGTCACGCTGTGGCCCAGATTGCAGGTACTAACAGAGTGCGAGAAACTCTTATCGGGTCCCGCGAATCAACACAAGCGAGGCTTCACTGTAATTTAACTGTTCGTGCGAGCGTTTAACTTCTTTTGTTCGTCACTTCGAACTGACCATTATCTTTCGTCGCTTTTGCGTCTCTTAATCCGACCACTTTGGGGCTTCTTGGCGATAAGCGAATTGTGCATAGTTCACACCCCGCACGACCGATAGATACGAGTGACCCCAAATCGCGGGCCGATTAATTAACTGCCATGGATATGGCAAATCAATGACTATAACGGCATCTGCGGGCTTATGGCTCAATCTGCGCCGATCTAGTTAGGAAATTGTACACCCATTATGCGGTCTTCGCCCGCCATTATCGTCTGAGCCCCGTACTTGGGCCCAATATCACATTACTATACGATCTCTCCCCTCTAGAGAGGGAACAACAGTCATTGACTTTTGTTTATTAATTTAAAGTGTTGTTGTCGCTTTGTGCTATGTTAATCCGTTTTATCTGCCGCCTCCGCTTGTTCGCTGGCTCTGTGATTTTCGATTTCAATAGAATAGATTTATATCTGTGTCTTTGTTCGGGGGGGTCTTAAATTTCTTGGGCACAGATAAAATACTCAAGTCAAGTATTAGGTACAATAAATAAAGAAAATCAATATTATAAGTGTAACTTGAAATAGATTGTAGATTATGATTTAAATGAATGTTTTAATGTTTAATTTCGTACATAAAGTAAATATATCAAATCCATATGAATAAATTGACTTCTTAACTATGCATCCACTAGTAATACTTCTTTCATAACTAACCTACTTTCTCTGTGTAATTTTTCTATCTTTGGGATGCGGGTGAAAATTAATTTTTGGGGGTGGACAGTGACACAGTTTTCCGTAGAGAGCATTGCACTCACTGGAATCCGAATCCCCGGGTCAACATATCGATGCGGCAACATTGTTGCTGTCCACTCACCTGGCTGTCGCCGATTGTTTGTTTGCTTTATCCGGTTCGTACTGTACCCTCCTAACCCGCTTCCATCCACTGGTAATCCAATAAAGACCAATAAAGACGGGATATAGTTCAAGTGGAAGTCCGATTACGAGCCACAGCAGCCGCGCTGATAACAAGTTGCTGCTGGGTTTTTATGGCATGCAATTATTGCCCGAGACACAGATACAGATACACAATGCAACCGAATGCACATTTAAGTTTGTTCACTCGAGCGGAAAATTCTTCATTTTTTACTTATGACTTAAAGTAAATGCAGTGCACTTAACTTTGAACTTAACATTCCGTTTCTCGTTTTTCGAGCACTCGCCTCACTTTTCGTTATCGGCAATTGGAAATGCATTGACCTCGTTTCGGGGCAACAAAGTTGCCAAACACTGTAAACATTTTCCGTTTTTTCCACTTTTTATTTTGTTATTTTTTTGTTTGCTGTGTCAGCGGGGGAGGGCGTGTCGCAGGGGGCGGGGTTCGGTGTTCGGTAACAATTGGTGCGCAACGGAAGCAAAATATATATAGTATATTATGCATATATTCCGGGTGCTGGCTGCTCAAAAACAATTCAAATGCATCGCTGCACACACACGAGGCATTTTCACTGCTCTTTTTTTATGTTTAAACAAAAAGCGGTCAGCTGCATGGAGTTTCCGACTTTTCGGGGGTTTTTACTACCGATATTTAGGTATATTTTCCTGGACGATGCTCACCGGTCAACGTGAGACTGAAAACTAAAAACTGAAAACTGAACGACAAAACAAACCCAACCGACCAACCGAACCGAAACCCAAATCAAAATGTAACAGTCGCCCAAAGAGAGAGAGAGAGAGTGGGCAAACAGGGAGAAATAGAGAATGAGTGTTGAGTGCTCATGCGCGTGGGCGATGCGGTGGTTCCTCTTAGGGGGTGACTACTGTCGCTGCACTTGTGCGTGTATCTCGCAGATGCGCCTTTCGCATCGCCTCGTATCGTTTCGTATCTGCCGGATGCACTCTGTGGGCCCGGGCCCCTTGTGCAGCCGTATCTCAAGGGTTGGACCCCGAACTGGGGTAATAGTCGCATTCACTGCGAGTCGCAGATGAAGATGGAGTCGAGTCTTTTGATTTACGACGAGCATTGACTGCAGTGGAAGCTTAAGTCGCGCTCTTCGGTAAGCGGTGAAAGTGCTCGGCCCCTCCCCCTTCCAAACTCCCTCACATATGTAATCATGAACAATTCGGAGCAGAAACAGATTTCGTCACACAGCGGAAAACAACAAAAGCAAATCAGCTGCTCATTGTCATCCAGAGATTGTTTTATAACACTTGTGTTGTCGAACATACATATCTGACTCTTATTAATTATCATAAAGCTCATATCACTTAATATAACCTTACCAATGGAAATCTTACTTAACTTAAATCTTATATCATGTTTTATGATAAAAGTAATTATTTCTTATAAAATATATTATTTTAAACTTCCTTTTCGATAACCTTTCCCTTTAAAATAGCTTTTATATTCTTCTAAAAATTTGTTAATATGTCTAAATATGGTTTTTAAATAGAGACAAAAGGCTACATTTTCAGATCGAAATTATTTTGTATCCCAATACCAATATTAGATATTTATTTTGCTCTCTGTGCAAGTGCCGATGCCGATGGGTTTATTCAACTCTTGAGGAAAACTCAGGGGGTGGGATTTTCCATTCATTTGGGGGGATGCTGCGACCGGCGAAAACTGTTGCGTGCTTTCGGGAGTTGCCGGGAAATTGGCGCACTCGTGCACTGGGACAACAAATATTGGAGGGCTGACTGGTGAGTTGGCGTTCCAGATCCAAGGGGTTGCTCGGCCCTTTAAGGGCACTCCTTAAAACGCATTTACAATGCACCACATATCGCCATATGAACAGGGTGACTTTCGCATACACAGGCCATTGTAATGGAAATCCAAGTTTGACACGCGATTGCTTTTTCTGAGGGGTGGACGCTGACATTGCAATCTGTTTAATTGAGGTGTTTAGCACGGTGAATAATTAAAACAACAAAAAAAAAAACCCTTATCGGGAAAGCAGACAAAGGTCAAAATAATAAATTAGACACGCGTCTGAGTGGAGTTGAAATGGAGAGTGTTTAGGGATGGGAGATTCTTCTAGATAGACCAACAATAGGATAAAACTCCTTGGGAGATTGCCTTTGCTTTTCTGAATACATTTTTCCTTGAAAATTCTGCCTTTTTCCTATAAGACTTCTCCAATTTCCCTCTACATGCTCGAATTACACGCTGTCATCGCTAGCTGCGTGGAGTTCTATTACCATTTGGGCGCAACAAATGTGTCTGGAGCTCATTTCGTGACCAGGCACATGTCATTAGCCAAACCAGCCCAAACAAATGATGACTGCACCACGCATTTACAGAACCCCTTGCTTTGGAAACTGTGCCACCGTAGAAAACAAAGTACTAAAGCCAAAGTAATAAAGCGTTATTATGCCGGCCAAGCATGCTCGTGTGGCACTAAAAACGGAGGAAAAATTGTCACCTGCACAGTAAAAAAATTGTATTTCAATAGAATGTTAGTTCGTTAAAAGAATATTACAGATTTTTTGTAATATTGTTTTGTTTTAATGAATACATTTTATTAACTTAATTTCCCAACACATTTGAAATTCTTTTTATTTCCTTTGAATGTGTGTTTAGCGAAACATTTAAATGCAGATCGAAAGATCAATGTATCATGTGTACGAAAAATAATACCATGCGTCCTTGATCCTCTTTTTAAGGATTTACCGCTTATTTTTCGAAATATAGTCTAACCTGTTAAGAAGAATGCTTGGTATATTTTGAAGACTTTTCTCACTCTATAGACTGACTACTGTATCTGGATCCCGCAGATCGCCAGGCAGTTGCTTGCGTAAGAGGGAACAGTGGGCTCGCAAAGTAATGCGACAGGCGTTAAATGCGCCGGCAATCGATTTGATTTGCCGTCCCGATGCGAATTTAATTGAAATGAAAAATAGTCGCCCATTCGCACGGTGGGCAGTTGGCGGTGGACAGTGGGCGTGGCAGTCGCTGGACGACTGCGGAGGCCGAGGACCAACTAGAGAGACCAAGAAAGCCAGCTGTAAGGAAGTCAGTCGGTCGGCTGGCAAATGCAAATGCAAATGCGAATGCGAAACCGAATGTAAATGCAAATGCAAATGCCAGGCGGCCCACGCGAAATTATGAAAAATTATGAACACTGACCAAGTTGGAGCTGAGAAAGCCATAGTTGCGGCCAAAAACCAAAAGGAGCTGGTCAAAAGTGCATTTCACGCTGGCTAATGAAACAAATTATAAGTGGCCACTGTCGTCGGACTTTTGCGGAAAGCCATGTGAGTTTCGTCTGCTTATTGTACGTACGGTTGTATGGGCCGATGATGTTGTATAATGTGTAACCCAAGTCCAGGGGCAGTGTTTTCGGTCTGGAAATGGGATACTTTCTTCACAGAGCGGCTGTTTTGAATTTCTGCTTATTACCGAATATTTTTAGTCGTAAAACAAAAGTTTGTTCGCAGGTTGGTAATTTAACTCTCTCTGTCCCTCTGTTCCCAATGGCATTTATGAAGTCCCCTGCTGATTACGAAGACGATCGTCATAATGATGATGATGAATGTCTGGCGCGTGACGCATGCGCAGGAAACAAAGAACGCGGTATATCATGAGAAGAGCTTCAGTTCTTAGGCACCACCATGGATTTAAACTGTACCAAGTGATTCAGTCTATGGGGTTGAGTCAATGCGCCGAAGAATTCCCCATTTCCCGATAAGCAATAAATAACTTTGGAAATTTTATGTTGATAAGGAGAATATGTGCAGTAACTTGAGGCCCCTAATTTGGGTGGGTATTACGAGTCCCAAGACGGAAGCTTCCCGCACCATATATCTTAAGTTTCGTATCTCCTAAGTGGATTATCTCCAACACTGTCACTGTCTCACGGCTTTTACTTTTGACTCACTTTAATGGGCCCCAAGCTTACCTTCATCTTGGGCTGCTTCCTCAGCTTCTTTGTGTTGTGGTAACCCTTTTAACATTCCATTTCGTTTCACCGCCTTTGTGGACCTAAGCTACTTTCGTTGTGCCGTTCTCGAGATCTCAAGACGTGTTGTGAGGGACTTATTTTCGCTTTTAATAAGCCACCCAAGTGAATGGGGCACCACTTGACCGTGATTTGTTCTTTGGCTCTTAATGTGTCATTAAGTGATCGTTGGGTCACAGGGAAAAGAAAGATTTGAAGTGTGGAAGTTATCTTACAGTTGTCTTTTATGTGTTTTGAATAATATCTTTTAATCAGGGATACAAATTATCAATAATTAATGAAATAAAATAATGATTATTTCTGAATAATACATAATAAACTTAAAACTGTATAATAATTGTAATATATAATATATTATTTAATATATATTATTTTATTTTACATTTTTCATTTAAGATCGGAGCTTTTTTTTAGAAAAAAGATCATCTCATTGTGTTGCTTAAATACTTCTATATTGAACATCATTTACTGACCAAGCCCAATTTAACATTTTCCTCTGTGCGGGTAGTTTCTGTTGTTCCTGCCGCAGACATTAATCACTGTCGGCGGCGGTGTGGCCACCTCATCGTCCTCCTCTGCAGGCCGGGTTCCTGGTTTCCCCCCGGTTCCTGCCCCTCGCCGCCACTTTGGCCGACTCGTCTGCATGTGATTTCATTAATTTCGCATTCCAATGCACAACGGCGAAAAGCAGAATTCCATGCCCATGCCCACTCCACTCCACGAGGAAGTGCAAAGTGTTGAACATGTGCGGCGCATAGCTGGCACTTGCATTTATTCATTTTATTCATTTCTCATTTTATTTATTGCTCTGTGCGCTTTGATCAATCAATTCAGCTCGGGGCCTCGCTCTGTGCCATGAAATATTTTAATTGAATGATCAGAATCGGGCTCCTTGGGGCCTCTGGGGGCTTGTTGAGATCGAATTAGCCGCGCTTGGACATGAGGCTGCAGTGCAGCTATACTTTTGTACTGGCAAGCGGGTTTAATTGCACGGAACCCATATGAAAATCAGTCGATGCCAGCGAGGCGCCAGTCTCAATTTCGATTCCCTCGATCGACCGCCTGACCCACTAAAGCCGACGATCTCGTCTCGTCGCCAAAGCCAAAGCTAAAGCCAAATTGGGCATCAAGAGCGACATACAGATCCACGGACACAAAGACTCTGGGTCTTTCATGCCCGCAAAGGCAAATATAAAATATTTGCTTATTATTTATATTTGAGATTTATTCGCCGAGAGGCAGACACACACGCATCTGCCAGGCGATCCAACTTCGATTCCGATTCCGAACCGACTCCAAAAAACACAGCTGCGACTTTGAGTGCTGCTAGCGATGGAAATATTCGAGGGATCGTGTTGGCGATATTTCACACAATGCGGAGGCAGTTCAGAGCTTTCGTTAAAAAACCAAAAACCGGGAAGATATTAATCTGAACAATTATTTTGTTTATATTTTGTTAGCAATGTTTTAAAGTTATTTCCCAATCCTTTCAGTATGTTTAACATTTTTCAACTTTAATATTTAGTTTATGTTTTCATCCCAACTTAGGAACCATTAAGCTCGACTTTATTCCAATTCCAATCACGCTGCCATCCTCAGCCGACGAGCATGTCACCATCACCTTGTCGCCTCTGCCTGGCTAAGTCGGTCGCACATGTCTCTGTTGCCATTTTAGGATTTGTGGCCAAGAAGCGCAGGAGAAAAAAAAAGACGTGGAAACAAAAATAATACAAATGTGTATGGAGAGTATATGCAACATGGCTGCTTATTTTTGGACAGTCGGTAGAAAGTGCCGCCGGCGGCACCGTTAAAATAATGAGCTGCAACAGCGGCACTGTGATTTGTTGTTGCCGCCGTTGTGTACCGCTTTCGGTTTTCAGTTTTTCAGCATTTGGGCTCTTAAGTTTTCCTTTTGCATATCACCTTTAGCGCTGACAAGGCAGAACCACAAAAGAAGTCGCCGGTTGAAAGTGAGCGCCAGCTGTCGCCAATTTCCGCATTCAGATTCAGAGTCGACTTCCCCTGGCATTTCCCCATCCCTTTCCCTTTTATTTTCTCTGTTTTTGTTTGACCCCTGTTCAGGGGTCTGTTCTGTGATCCCCAGCCCCTCACCCCCATCCGCCTTCATTCAGCAACTGCAGCTACGTGCAACATGTTGCGAAAGTGAGTCGGACAAAAGGCATTTTGCATTTTGCCGGCGCTTTTAATTGACAAACAAATTACAGGCTGCCTGCTCGCTGCCTTGTCGTTCGTTGTGTGCTGTTTGTCTCCGGCAATGGCCATAGCTCTTTGGCTTTGGCCAAACCCCTGCGACGGATGACATGTAAGACCAGTGCCGAATGACTAATTGGTCGCCGTAATGGTCAAGCCCGGTCGGGCCAGGTTGGGGCCATTAAAGCAAAGCTCTGCACGGTGATTAGACACTCAATGTTGCAAGTTATTGGGCACACTAAGGGAAAAACTTCGTAAAACCATACATTTTGCTTAGTAAAATGCAGGAAAAATTTTCAAAATGTTTGTTCCACATAACCTACATTTAATAGTGCATTGGCAGCATTGCCATGGTTGCCTTTGAAGAAGCAGAAACAGAATTGGCATCACTGTCTTAATCCTAAGCTTGAATCGAAATCCGTTTTATAACTAATTAATAATGAATTAAAATAATAAAATTATCCAATTCATAAAATATTGTGTGAGACTTTTGACTATTTCTCTATTTAAATTTAACAATATGAGTTAAGTATGAATTTCGCTGATTTATCCCACTGTATCGCTGCAGTTCGTCAAGCCATTCACACACGATTTAGCGTAGTCGCCCCGGGGCTTAGGAGTCCGGTGACGAGGGACGTGGCTTGGGTTGGGGGCGGGGTCGGGATCTTGGGGGACACTCATGTGATGAATTTGCCGCCAAGGCGCCGCCGCCACTGACGCTTGGGTGGTCAAATGGGGCTGGGCACAACTCCTGCGGCTTAAATGTTTCCCCCAAACAGTTCGTTTCCATTCGATTCCACGGCCGCGACTGGCGAACGACTAAATTATTCATTGCAGGATTTATGCAGCCGGCGGCCGAAATCACTTTCGCTCATGCTCAAGCTCAAGATTCAAGACTCAAGACTCAAGACTGAAGACTGAAGCCCGCCCCGAAATCATGAGCTGCTAGCCAACTGCCCTGCCCTCCAGTTGTTTGTTTTGGGTTCAGAGCTCGGGCAAACATTTGCCACAATTAATACACATGACGCCGCTTAAACTTTGACTTGACAAATGGAGTTAACTCCCCTCCAGGAATTTTTTTGGTCCACTCTAAAAGCAGGGGTACTCAGACATGCACTCGTAAAAATAAATGCTGAGGGCTATTTATTGGAAAGTATTTCAATTTATGTAAAAATTGTATTTATTTTGTATTTTGTGAGCTACAGTTTTTAAGAATTAGTAACTTGATACACAGTCTTTAAATTTAAAAAGAGAAGGTGAGGAAAAATGTGTCCTAGAAAACTTTTGTGGCTTAAAAATTGTACAATAAGACCACATAATTTGTAGAATTTGCATTTAAATTGTGTTGAGTGTGGGTAACTCATTACGCGGATCCTGGGACCTGCCATCATCAACCAGCCCGGACGCATTTGTTAGCCGGCGTAGTCTGGTAGATGACGCCTCTGTTGCCATTGTTGTCTGGTGATGAGGACCAGAGAGGGGAAAAAAGGAAGGGAAGGGGACCTGGAGCAGGCCAGGATGAGGGGCAACGCCCACCTGGGCTGCCGTTTAATGGCCCAGGCAAATGGGGGCTAGGCTCGGCTTGGCTCGGAGCTGTCATCGTCTGGCATCTGCATCTGCATCTCCCCGTGGAAGTGGCTGGCTGTTTTCTGGGCTTTTTATCTGGGCCCGGCCAGAAGCACGCGCCAGGCTGCATTGTCTGACTGACAAGGTGATTTAGAGAGTGGGGAGCGGGGATCTCCTTTATTGTTATTGAAAAGCTGGCAGCAACCACTTCAGCCACTTGGCCGATCGCGGAAAGGTCGAGGACGTGCAGCTGCCAAGTCCAAGTCTCGTTTTTTTAGTCCAGATCCAACTTTAAGTTACTTTCGCCATTTTATAGGCCTTGTAAAAAATGTAGTTTTTAAAATTACTACAACTACAAAATATTGTAAATAATGTCTAGGAGGTAGTAAAAAATCTGATATTTATGTGTATTTTCCTAGTACACATTTCAAAATGTTTGAAAATAAAAAAAATTATTTTTAACATCGCATTCAACATTTCTAAAAAAAAATTACATTGCAAAAAAAAATCTGCATGAGTATTTTTAAAAAGTTTTGCACAAATTTCTATGTTTTTTAATTTATTATGACTTCAATAAAATTAAATTTTTGCAATTAAATTTACGACAATTGTTAAAAAAATGTTATTGAATATTTGCACAAAACCCTTATTTTTCAATTTAAAAATAAATGACTGCCCTTTTCATGCAATTCTATTTTGTCAGTCCTATTAACCAGGCAAACGTTATGGCCCAATAATATTTAAAATTATGACTTTAGTCGGTTATTTTGGCCTGCCACACATTTGGGCTATCGCAGCGGGGCAATCGCCTTGCAGCTCCAAGGAAAGAAAGAAAAAACCACAGCAAATCGCGACGAAACCTTACCCCGCCATAATCATAATCAGACGCTGGCCATTTGCCACAGTCACCCACAAAAGACAACTTCCTCATTGCCGCCAAACGCAGCGGCGGCAGCAGCAGCAGATGCAGAAATCAAAGGATCGGGTGTTGCATAAGAGGGCTCCGGGGTGGTGGTGCAACTTAAACAGAGTTTAGCATTAATTTGTAGGCACCCACTGCATTTCCCGATCCCGATCCAAATTCAGCCCAACGCGAAGTTATGAATGAAAACGAGGCGAAACAGAAATAGAAATTGCATTGCATTTTGCTTGGCAAATGAAAGAGCGGCGTCTTTGAGGGCATAAAAAAGCAGGAGGGGATTTGGATCGGGGAATCGGGATTGTATATTGTGGGTGATCGCCGATCCAGGGGAGGCATGGCAATTGTCTGCGGCTAAAATGAAAGGCATGAGTGCCTGGCAAATGATAGACAGCCGGCTGACTAACTGACTGCCTGACTGACTCCGACTCCATCTGGAATATGCAACTGCAACTGCAACAGCAATATGCAACTAGCAACCAGCAACCAGCAACATGCAACGGAAGCGCAAAAATAGCAACAAATGCCGGCGTTTACTGGAAACCTTTGGCTCGCCATAATTTGTTGAACTTTCGGCGGCGGCGTTTGACTTATTGCCTACTGATTCGCAGGCAAATGGCCAGTGTGTGGGTGCTGGGCGCATAAACAAATTGCAATTTAGTGCGGCACAGGATGCAGCTCACCTCCCAGTAGTAACCACCGAGCAGCAAACACCAAGCCACCCATTGCCAGGCGCCAGCTGCGCCGAAGAGAAAGTGAATGTTTGCTGACGTTTGACAGGTTCATTTGACACAGCCGACCCATGTGAAGGTTCCCAGATGGCCTCACAAAGTGTTTTCTAAACGGATTAAAGATCTCTCTAAAGCTGTCTTAAAAAAGATCTGAATTTCTATTTTTAATATCCCTGTAAGACTAAATTATATTTGGAAATCTAATTGAAAAGAAATAGAAAACCTCAACTAACTGTAGGATATTTCAGAAGGGAGCTGTCAAAATATCTATAAATATATTCAGAAATAGATATCTATCTACCTATGTTTTGGTAGTTTTGAAGGTGCAATATAACCATTTTAAAAATGTATGTTATTTGTACTTTTGTATAACCATTCTATTTTTTACGATATCTTTTTTTAAAATCGAAAATCAGGCCAGTCGGCAGGCGCACAAATAAATCATGCCACTCGCCATTTGCAACATCAATTGCTAAATGGCCAACGCCCGTTGTACCGGCTGATTTCCGCCTTGGGCCAGGCCAACTACATTTTAACCCAATTAGAGAACAGGTTGGCACCTCCGCACATGCCAAAATATGGAGCAGTCAATGGATTGGCGATCTCAAGATCTTATCAGTGCGGATACCAGCATCATCTTGTCAACCAGGCGAGGGCGAATGATCGGGAAAGTTGGGCTGTCAGCAGATAGGGAAAAGCGCATTTAATTAACGCGATCTCTCTGGGGGACAGAAGACCATAACTCAAGATATGGGGACTCGGGGGACTCGATAATGGTGACACATGACAATAAAGATATCCCACATGCAGATTGGATCGGATTGGATTAGGTATAATAGCGCCCTGCGGGAATGGAAACCTCTTCGCGATCCCCTGGTGGCGCCACTTGTCGCCGAGCAAGTGGGTCAGTGGTGCTCTCTAGTGATTTGTGGGCTGCTTACCTGCAAAGAAAAGAAAATGGTGAAACGAGTGAGAAAAGCAATTAGGCGGCAGCAGCCATAAAAGAAGCTTACAGATACTTGGCTCCACTCAACTGGAGATGGATTTGCCAAAACCGAATATGACACGAACATAGACGAGAATGCACACAGAAAAATTAGATCACTATTAAAACGTAGGCTATATTTCTCAAAAATCTAGAATTTTTCTTAAATTATTATATATTATTAAGGTCTGTCAATATTTTTTACATTTATGTCGGAAACAAACTTAAAATAATCTGTCTACATATTTTTGTTTAAAATAAAATCTTCTTCATCAACAACGGAAAAAAAACGAACCAAAAAAGCCAAAGTAATGGAAAAAAGTCCCACATTGGACACAGATAATGCTGGCTTAGCCGTAATAAATCGCCCAGAACGAAATGAAAGCCAATTCAATCGTCCATAACATCTACAGAACCAGCATGCTGCCTTGATATTTATCCCAAGCTTATATCACCGAAATGCCAAGTAATTAAAATTCAAAACTTAAACGTTTTACGGCCGATTAAAGTTACACAAAATTAAAATTTTATGCTTCGTGCACAGAAATTAACATAATATCCCAAACGCTAAATTCCTCTGAGACACACAGAAAAAATATAATTTTATGAGTCTGCATCTGTTGAATTTAATTGCTTCATTTGCGCCTGGGGTTTTCGTGTGAGCTGAAAACATTTCTTTATGTCTTTTGCCACACTTTGAGATTTGGCTGTACAGTAATTGCCTGTCTTCTGCACTCATAAATTATGCATTTCAATGCAAATGCCAAGGCGACTAATTGGTTTATATAAGACGAGGATTAAGGTAAGTGAAAGGGAGAGGGGAGTGTACACAAAAGAGGTAACAATAACAATAATGCCGTAATGACAACTGCACGACATTGACAAATAAAAGGAAAGCATGCAGTCGGAATAACCAAAAAATGCCTCAAAAAAGTAAATAAAGAAGCGCATTACGCATACGCCACCGAAAGCAGCGATTGCGCAAGCGAGAAAAGGTTAAATAAAGATTTTACTCCACTGTTTACTCTGCTGCACCTCTCAGTCCGCAATTAGAGGTGCTAATTAGGAGGAGGCGGGCCCACAGGTCACTCACCCACTCGAAACACGTCCAAAATCTCTGATAAGCCTCCCCGGCCATTTATGTTTTTTATGCTCGCCGTGTGCTTCGCCTGCTAATGCCCATCGATTTGGCTTAATTTGATTTGTTTCGTGTTTAGCCTGCTGGCTGGTTTCGATTTGATTTGTGTCAAACATGATCGGCCAAAAGGTGCCGACAGATATTTACGTATGTCTTTTCTCTCGACTTAATTTGTGCCACTTTTGGCTTCGCGTTTCTTTCCCATGTTCGGCAAATGCAAATGAATTTATGAGCATTACGTGCGCGTTTCGCCAAGCGTTTTACGATCGCTCATTATGGCGCTCGACTTGATTTCTGCAATTGGCAGCACTTTTTTACACTTAATTGCAAGCCGGGAATTTCAACCATTTCATTTTCATACCATTTCGATGGGAACTTCACGGGGGTAGATTGGAATTTCAGGTTTCTTTGTTGCTCATCTCAATAATTAATTCAAATGGATCGTGTAAATCAAATTTCCATCGCTTCGAAAGTGTGATTCTGTAGATAAGACCCTACGAAACCCAGTTGTGTGATGGGGGTCAGATTTATATGCTGGCCATAAAAATGAGTAGAAAAATGTGTACAAGATGCTTTGGCCATTAAGTCGAAATCCGATGTCCGAAATCCGAGATCCGAGCTTTTGTTGCGGCACCTGACTTGAAAGGCGTAACCGTAGTCTTTTTGTTCGTTTTTTTCGGTTTTCTGCCTTTCTGGGGAGGTCATAAAACTTGGCAGTGCCACCAAATGAGACTGTGCAGCCAGCCGCGAAGAGATAAACCTCCGTCGGCCATATCGAGTGGGTGTTGCTCGGCTTCAAGCTCCACAGACGTGCCACAGATGAGGAAAACAGACGAAAATATAAGAAACTAAACAGAAAACTAAAAACTAAAGCTGATCTTGCATTCGGAGGGGGCGTGGCACTCGCATGCGCGCCTCGTTTGTGGCCTACGTGTTATCACGACCAAGTCTCTGAGGCTCTTTCACTTTTTCCCCATCGCATTGCTCGCATGTCCGAACAATTTGTTGCCCATGGGATATTATTGGCCCGGCAAGTAATCGTTCAATAATCGCAGTCCTCGAATCGCAGTAGGAAATCCATCCGCCATCCGCCAGCGAACTTGAGCCGCAGTTCGGGTTACAGCGATCAGCGGTGTAACCTTAGACTTGACTGGGGATCATTAAAATCATACGCCACGTTGGCCATTGGCATTCGACCGGCCGAAATAATGTTGTTAAAAAAGCAAATTCATTTAAATTACAAAGCCTCAGCGACATACAAATGAGTTTTGGGCCCCGGATTGAAGGTGAAGGTAAAGGCTGTGCACAGCAAAATAAAATTAAATAAAAGGGAAAACATCAAATAATAAAAAGGCTTACAACAAAATTAGTTTAAAAAACACAAAAAGGTCACAGAGTTTAAAAACCCTACTTAAAAGACAATTTCAATGTTTAAGTGTTTTTTTTTTTGTTTTGTAAAAATTCATAGATCTACAAAGATATTACCTTTTAGTGGTTCTTTGCCATCTTAATTAGTAAGTATCAAATTACTAATTATACAATTATTTCTTTCAGTGCCATTGCGAGCTAAAGCTGGCCAAAACAAAGAACCAATGGTCACGCTGATTGCCATTTTTTAATGAGCCCAAAAGGCGGGGCGTTAATTTCCCGGGCAAATACGCGCATTGGGAAACTGGTGCACAGGTCAGGGGCCCCGAAGCCAATCCGATGATGTGCGTTCGAATTAATTAGAGCGGCGGTACCTAAAGCAAACTCATAAATTCTCAACCATTCTCTGTATGTTTGACCCAGCCCCCTGAACAAGCGACTCTTTGTAATTTTTGACATGATATGCCGCACAGATTGTGTAGGAAATTAATAAGAGGAGAGAACGAGCCGCGATCATCGTGATGATCATTGTTAAGTCGATGATCTCGGAAACGCTGGAGAACAAGTTGCTGGACTGGAGACTGAAGACTGGATACTACAGACTGGCGACGGCAGACTACAGATTCCAGACGACAACGAGTTTTTCCGATTTTCATGCAGCAGGCGCAATCAGTGCTCATGATCTGTACATTAGCGTCGTGTGTTGATCACGCAGATTGCTCAAACACCAGACACACACATCAACAAACCGTTGAGTGATATGCCCATGGCTGGCGAGTTATAGCCAGTTTCCACTGGCCATATCGCTTTTTGGGCTCAAAACCCGGCAGACGCCGCTATGCAAATTCGGCACATTTTCTGCACTTTTCAGCAGCGGATCGGTTATAAAGTCATCGTCGTTCGGAATTCCATTATGCAAACACAATTTTCTGTTATTTTTAATTTGGAAATTATGCAAATTCACCCATACTGGCATTTAGCAGGTGGGCGTGAGTGAGAGGGGCGTGGCCAGAGTGAAGAAATGCCCGACAAACTGGAAACTCGGGAAGAAAAAAGCATAAAGATAAATGCCGGTGATCAGTGTCTTCTGCAGGTGATCATAAATAAGTGATCGATAAGTGATCACACTTTAGAAATTCGATTGGGTAATTTAATTGACAAGGGGAAGTGTAATAATGTAATTTTAAAATTTTATAAAAGTCAAATATGATTTTTCAATAAAATTCGGTAAAAATTCAAAATTCAGTTTATAAGAATTTTTTGGTGGTGATTTTTAACCTCTTAAAAAGCTAAAAATTCGAAATGAATAGTCAACACTTCTCTAATGAAATTATGATGGTTTTAATTCAGAATTTCATTAGCCATAAGTTATTTAGTGCATTTATACGGGTCATTATTGCCCACGGGCTATAAAGTTGAAAACTTGTCGGAATAAATGATTACACTGTGCAGCATTTTTAGTGCTTTTTAAATTTACCTCGATGGATGCTATATTTTTGGATTCGTTACGAATTCCCAAGTTAAACTGCGTTTTCCAAAAAGTTCCCCGACGCAAGGATTCTTAGCAAAAGGACCTCAAAGTTCGAAAAATGCTAAAATTGGCCAACTTTGCGGAGCTCTTAGAGGCAAATGGATGTATGGTTTGATTCGATGTTAAAGTTTTTTAAAAGATACACCCTTTTTCTTTTAAGCCCCATACTTTAAAAATTTTTAAGATTTTTTTTAAGGCAGAAACAAATTCTAGAAAACTTAGTCAAAAAACATAAAAGTATACAGCTGCGGTCAAAATGGTAGTAGTGTTGCCGCCCTGTGTATTTAAAAGTTTGTTGTTGTAATTGATCTTTTCCTGGTAATATTGTATTGATTATAATTTTACTATTAGACTAATTGGATACAAAAAATTACAACATCAAACTTTTAAAAACACAGGGCGGCAACACTGCTACTATTTTGACCGCAGCTGTATGTATTTCAGTTGTTTTTTGGAATTTATTTCTGCCTTAAAAAAAATCCTAAAATTATTTTATGTATGGGGTTTGAAAGAAAAAGAGTGTATCTTTTAAAAAAATTTAACTTCGAACAAAGCCATGCATCCATTTGCCTCTGAGAGCTCCGCAAAGTTGGCTAATTTCAGCATTTTTCGAACTTTGAGGTCCTTTTGCTAAGAATTCTTGCGTCGGGGAACTCTTTGGAAAGCGCAGTTTAACTTGGGAATTCGTAACGAATCCAAAAATTTAGCATTCATCGAGGGTAATTTATGATGCTGCATAGTGTTATTAATTTGAATTTTTATAGGAAAATCTTTACCTTTTGTGTGTTCTGTGCATGTCATAATGACCTGCCTAAATTTTTGTTACACAATTGCCTTACTAACCTTACCAATAAACGTAATAAAATGCCATAATTGCTGGTCAGGAATTTTCCACTGCCTAAGGATCGGTTACCAAACCAACTTTGTTCTTTTTCTGTTTTTCGGTTATTAAACACCGCTTAAAGTTCTTATGTAAGCAACTTTTGTATTTGGCTTGAGCAAAGTTCAGATTCTCGCTTCTCATTGTTTGCTTTTCTCGGCTGCTCACGTTTTCCTCTCGCTCTCTTTCAATTTTTTGTTGAACTTTTGTGCTAAACACAGAAAAGGCAGAAAAAAATAAAAATAACAAACCTGTTCGGCAGCATATTTTCATTGCTTTTTTCGGTTCAGAGAATTTTGCATGAGTTCAGCTCGAAAGAGTTAGGTAAACACAATTCTAACGCAATTTGTTTTGTATTTGGCTCTGGCTTTTTGTGGCCAAACAGCTGTGTTTGCCCATGTTTGGCCAAAGGTAAACAATACTTGTGGGCACATGAATATTTAAACAATGTCCAGACGATGTCGTTGTTTGATTGGCAAACGAAGATCGAGAAATCTGAGACAAAGTGACTAACATTTGCCCAGAAATACTGCATTTTTCGAGTGGAATTTCCAGCCACTCCACTTTAGATGTGTGAATTTTTTTATTATTATTGTTTTACACATGTGTGCATTTTACAACTTTAACCCCAAGCAGAGTCTCAATGTAAAACAGTCGCTGACATCCGAAGGTTGGCCGTTCAAAAACTTCGTTACACCCAACTGCTTGGTATCTACATATATGTGTGAATGCAGTGCGTTTCAGAACTGTAAGACAGTTGGAAGTTTCAATGCCACAGATCAATGTCATCTTTGAGTCGACTAAAGTGGTTACAGAAAATATTTCAATTATAATAATGGGGCGAGTTGTTTTACTGCGATACACCTTTGAAACACTTAGATGGAAAGCGACTCGTTAATAAAAATTCCATCGCTGCCATTGTATGGAAATTATATAAACTTCCACTTATTATAGTTTCAAAACAAAAGCAGAGCGTAAGGCAATGCGGAAACCTTTTTATTCGCATTAATACTGATCGATTTGCTACAGAACGAATCATCTTAATTCTTGAATCCATCGATAGCTATCCAATTATTTACTTAGCTATTTATACCCGTTACTCGTAGAGTAAAAGGGTATATTGTATTCGTGCAAAAGTATGTAACAGGTAGAAGGAAGCGTTTCCGACCCCATAAAGTATATATATTCTTGATCAGGATCACTAGCCGAGTCGATCTAGCCATGTCCGTCTGTCCGTCTGTCCGTCTGTCTGTCTGTCCGTCTGTCCGTATGAACGCTCAGATCTCGGAAACTATAGAAGCTAGAAGATTGGCATTTTGCATGCAGATTCTAGGAATTCCTACGCAGCGCAAGTTTGTTTCAAAATGGTGCCACGCCCCCTCTAACGCCCACCATCGCTTATATACGATTTTAAAAATTTTAATATTTTGGAAAAGTAAAAATGCAGTTTTATTGTGTTTATCAATACCTATCGAAATGTAGAAGAAATTTTTCAAATCGGACCATTCGTTAAAAAGTTATGCGTGATCAACGTTTTCTATCTCTATCTCCATCTCCCTCGCACTCCCTTTACCTGAGTAACGGGTATCTGATAGTCGGGGCATCCGACTATAACGTTCCCTCTTGTTTTGGTCTTTATTTCGTTAGGAACATGAGCCAATCGAATTTTTTAAGTGCTTGAAGTGAGCCATTATGGATAGAACAAAAATATACTGGGGCTTTTTTGAGGCGCATTTAATGACTCGAACAATAAAAGCAATTGTATGAATCACCGAGGGGCAAAATACAAGTAAAAGTCGGAGAGCTCTTCAGTTTCTCTGTGTCGAAAGTGTTCGCTAATGATAGTTATAACCTTGACTTCAGTTATAGGCCCACCCCCTGCTGTTAAATGCCGAAATGCGGCCAAGAAAGTTAGTGATACCCCGAGGCACTTGACTCCCGCTGATTTTGAATTGCCATTTGCAATGACCCAATTCCGTTGGCCGAATCCGCGGTATGGGGGATAATTAATCAAGAAATAGAGCTTCAGTTTCACTCGCCAAATGGGAAAAGACGACCCAAATGCATAACGATCAAATAAACGAACAACTGACGTCCATTGTTCTCGTACACAGAAACAAAATTAAATCTAATATCAAGTGAAAATTAAATTGATTAGAAATCGTATCAAATCGTATGTGAAATGAGTGTTTAATCTGAGAGTTTTCTAAACAAAGTTATTCAAACTACTAAAGACCAAACAAGTTTTTAAAATATGGCCAAAAATTATCTCGGTTTACATGATTGTTAGGCAGCACGATCTATTGTATTAATAGAACCCTAGATCAAACGTTCTTTATTTTAAGTTAAATAACTTCGTATATCTTCCCTATATCGAAGCCATTTAAACTCTATCCATTTAGAGAAGTCACCCATAGTTTTCTTTCTCTGTACCTTCCGAATAATAATCGTTTAGCATTAATGCAAATCGTGGACATTATGTCAGCGATCGGTGATTGCAGTCGACGAAAGCGAAAGTGTGTCAGCGGGATGGGTTTATAGGTGGCCATTAAGAGCAAGTGAGATGGCTGGAGACATCAGCGGAGCGTGAAAGATTCTCTGCAGGTCGCTGCACATGGGAGGGAGGTGGAGGGGGACTTAAAAGCTCAGAGCATGCGTGCCTGCTCAGTGAAATGGAATGGAAAAGTGGGAGGGAGAAAGGTGGGGTCTCTTATGAGAGAGCACGATCGACTGCAGTGACGACTTTCACTAGAAACGAAGCACAATAAAAGCTTGATAACATAACTTTTCACAGCTCTCCCGATCAACGATCGTCACTCTCTTTTTCCATCCAACATGACTCACGATCTCTCGTTTCGTGCAATTCCTATCGATATATGTGTATAAATATATATAAAGTAAAGTACCCACATATGTACGACTATATAAGTTCTAAGCGGCTTAAGTGCATATCATAGGTATATGCCATATCCCACCCCCTCATCCGGCAGAGGTGGGCGTAAATTGCCAAAGCAAATGGCATTTCTGCAAGGAAGTTGTAAATCTGCTGCCAAATAGAATTGTGAGCGGCCCGAGTGCAAAAGCGTTCATTAAATCCCAAGTCCCACTGAAGCATAAAAAGAGCGAAAAATGTGCTAGGCTTTTGACAGGTAGTCAGAACTAAATACCCTTTCGGAAAATATGATTTTTGGAAATATTAACTTGTTGTTTATTCTACACTAAATTCACTATTAAATAAAATTAGAAACAAATTTAAAAAAATTACTCTCATAGTCGCACTTTCTTCAATGTCTCATTTAATTTTCCATCTAACTAGTCGAAATTTCCGATAAATACAGGTTTGATTTTATGAGCCATGTCATTAGAGTAATTAAACGCATTACATGTGCACTTTCATTTAAAGAAGAAATGTTTATGGTCGTTTGAATATTATTTTATGTGCTGTTTATTCCTAACGATATCGTTATATATTTTATTACAAACATTAATTGATGAATTTATACATGGTGAAGTATTCGAGTTCCCAACTCCCATTTTGGTTAGGGTATACGACCAGACAGACTCTCCAACATTCATTGAGAAAAACCTTTCGGGACGTGCGTGCACAATACTCGGGTTTTACGACCTTCTGCGACGCCCACAACGAGGCCCGCTGCACTGAGAGAAATGCAATTAGAGAACCGTCGAGGACTTGGTGCTGAGAGGGCTTCCACAATCGTCGACAGACGTCAGACAAACGCCGACTGCCGGCCCACACACAGATCACTTCAGGTCTGGTCTGGTCTGGTTCTGGGATATGCCTTCAACTTCAACTCAAACTTTAAGATCCCAGAGTCTGGGTGCAGGCAATTAGAGGGGAAAGACTTATGGCCCGGGTTCAGAGGTGCCAACTTGGCTATGTGCTTCTTACCAACAGTGCTAGAAAGTCAAAAGTCTTTATGTATCATTGCATAAATTTTTAAAAGGTCTCTTCAAGAAGAATAAATAAAAATAAATAAAAAATAATAAAAAAAAATAAAAAATAATAATAACAAAAAAAATAAAATTTTATATATATTTAGGAAATTGTTTAATTACCTTAAAATATTGCCCACAAATTTAACCCCCTCTTGACTTGCCTTTTTCCTGTGATCAACAGTTGACAGCACTGACTGGGTGAGGTAATGGCATTAACATCCAATTGGCCAATGAACCCGAACCCGTCGATTATGAAACCGAACTCTTCTGGGCGGCGGTTAATTAGGCGAACTTCGTCAATTGCCTTAATTAAGACCTTCTGCCCTGCGGCAGCGGAAGTGGAGCAGTGCAAAACTGACCTCTTAACATTCGGGAATTTCAATTGGTAGCCGCACACCCATACCATACACTCGTGGGTTAGTTGTTTAGTATGTGCCACATGCTAACAGGTCTGCTGGCCTTGTCGGCTTTATCAAAAAGTCAATAAATACCTGCCGCGGAATCTTATCAACTCCTTGGCCGCACCATCGATATCTATTAGTATTTATTGAATAAACAAAATATGAAAGCCAGCCCAGAGCCAAATAAATGTCACAAGAGAATCGATGAATCGATGGCAAACCGCAGAGCCCAAAAAGGTTTCCTCAGATCACAATCTTTAACAATATCGAATGAACAGACGACTCCCGTGGTGTTTGGTGTTTGTGGTTGCGCGAGGTAATTCAAAGACTTGACCTGGACCCCGCCCCCTTGGCCATACACTTGTGTCCACAGATGAAAATTTCTTATTCTCCGTTTTGTTTGTTTGTCTTCGAGTTGAAGAGCCAAACAAATATGAAGACGGAAAGGGCAAAAAGAAGACGGGCTGGTGACATTTGATAGTGCATGCGGTCAACGGCTGGCGATATCTTTCGGCGGGTTGGGTTCTATTTATAGGTCGATGCAATCGGTAATGCCCTGGACATGCGGCCCGCAGATGGAGTCACGTTCGGTGGCCCAACTAAATGTCAGACACTTGCACAATTGGTTATCTTTCGGCTTGGCAGCGGATTTTTAAGCTGGCGGGATTAGCGTAACAAGCCCATAAAGGCCTGCGAAACACCCGACCACCCAACGTGATTCATTCGCCCTACTCATGAGAACGTAATTGATACAACAAAGGCCATTTTCCGGATCCCAGTGTTCCTTATCAATCATTTGACTCACAATCTTAACCCTTAGGTAATTGGTATTCGGTCGGCTATTGAAGGTTGTCTAGAATTAGTGGGTTCTTTTGTAACTATTCAAATTTTTCCTTTTTAACAAGTTTTATGCCTGAAAATTAGAAACTTCAATTTTAATGAACTCCTAATAATAAACTTCGAATACATCTCCTGCTTAACCAAGAGTTAACTAACAGAGATTGTCTAGAACTAGAGGGATTTTTTGTAACTATTTAAAATACATTTCAAAAAGTGTTATGCCTAAAAAAAGTATTTTGTTAAACTTCAATTTTAATGAACTCCTAATAATAATTTTCGAATACATCTCCCGGTTAACCAGGGGTTAACTAACAGAGCTGTTAAGTTCACAGCAGTTTGCCTTTGTGCTAAGGGCAGCGTTATCTAACATCCGCTGTTGGCGGGCGTGCAATAATAATAAAGAAAGTCAACAAAAGAAACTCAATGCTTATGACTAACTCACTAATTGAATAAAAGCTCTCTCGTCGAGAAGGAAAACAAATGCAGCGTGTGCCCCGCCGAAAGCAAATCGGCGTTACGATTTAAGTGGGTCAGCAAACCGCACGGAGCCACCCAAAACATAAATTGCAAATCTCAAGACAGACCTTTTCTTGGCCACACTTGTATGGTAATGTGGGTCAAAAGCCCAAAATTATGTATTATCATTAAATTTCATTACAACCGACTTTTCGAGCGCTTAAATAATGTCGAAAAAATTCGGACTGCTCAAAAGCGGAATGCAAAAACAAAGCGAACCCGTTACACCGCAATTCACGCAATGCCACCACTCAGTGGGTTGTTATTTTATTTTTCCCCCACTTTTTTATACAGTTATAAGAACGGAACGAAACGGAGTCGTCGAGCCACCAAATGCAATGGCCCCGGCCCCATCCCAATCCCAATCCCATCGAGCCAAAGAAAGCCAACTTGATGGTCTCTTCTTGTACGCATGTCCATATTCGGAGTTCGGAGTTCTTGGAGAATGCGTAGAATCTCCACACGGAAAGAAAATATATGATTGGACTTATATTATGCAGAACTGATCCTGAAAGTTTTGGGTTCAACGTCTGCTATACAGCAAATAAATATAAGTGGATAGTACTTATGGTAGAAAGTGCGGTAAAATGGATTTTTCTAACAAATTCTAACTTGTCTGTTAGTTCGAAAATTATTAAAAATATATGTTTGCTACGATAATATTAATATTTAAATCTCTAAATATTTTGACAGTATATATCTTATTTTTCTCTGTGCACCTCTCCACCCCGTTGACTCATGTCATTTCTGCACGCAGGAGTTCAGTGATCCCGCCCCGCTTACCAAAAAAGTCCTCCCATCTCTCCGAGGTGTCCGAATCGGATTCTATGTCCATCTTGGTCTCCTCCGGCTGCTTGATTTACGAGTGCGTCTTGTTTGGCTTTGGCCAGGTCCCGTCCTCTCCTGGCTTGTCTCTAAATTTAGACAACGGTGGCAGAGCAACTGGCACTGAAGGAGGTCGTTATTATCGCGACTGTTTCTTCGGCTGCTGCATTAGATATGGCCGGAGATACAGTATCTGAAGCGGGCGAATTGTGGCCAAATGACTTCACCCGGCGCAGAGCGGAAAGGCAAAGCTCAATCAATGGCCAGCCGATAAGATAAGCGCCCGATTTAACTTTAAACACTGGCACCGAACTGTGCGATTTTCTTTTCCGTTTATTTGTTGTATGTGTGTATTTCTTTTTTTTTTGCAGGTACGACTACGAGTATCTGGCTTTATTCACCACTAGTCGCCGATGTCGATATCTTATCGCGGCCTACGAAGCTCTGGGGCAGAGCAAATATAAATATCCAGCAGGTAGGGAGGCATTGTGGCCAACAGCTGGTGGCCAGCGATTCGGAATGAGAATACGCGAATGTATCTCAAAGTTGCGCTCAGTTCTCGGAACTTTCGGATGACTAAACCGGCTCGCGAACTTTTGTCTCAGAGGTTTTTTATTGGGTTTATTAATTTTATTTGGGCTAGAACCAATTGCGGGGATCCTCCCTCACTGATCGCCGATCGCTGATTGAATTAAAGTAATGGGCTGACGCTCTACACTTGTTGTTTTGCGAAACGAAAACAAAACGAAAATTCACAAATTGCAGATACAAGTATCTCGCGCTTCGCTGATTTTCCAGTTTCTCCCGTGCAAATCACCTTCGCACCGTTACTTCTAATTGCGGCAAATAGAAAACACTCTCGTCTCACAGATACGGCTGCACATGCAGATACACTTGTGTATTTTCAGATATAATTTTCGATTTTCCTTTTTTTTATTTATTATTTTTTTTGACGGGTAGGGGGCGGTACACAGGCACACACACGCTCACTCGCTGGAACAGCTCGATAGCTCCAGGAACGACATTTCCAGCGCGCGTCTCAGATCGAACTGACTTTACGAAAGGCCCCCAAAGTCGGAAGACCCGAACCAGCTCTCTTAGGCGAGTCAGTTCTTCTCTTAGCTATGCTATTACTGATCGGGGAGAGCCGTCGGAAGTCCCAAGACGTTCGGTCCCAACATTGTATCTTTGTATCTTCGGAGTGCGCAACATGTTCGAGTTGCGATACAAGATACCAGATACAGGTAACCAGCAGCAACAGGTAACTCCTAGCAGTCGTTTGTGCATGATCGGCAGCACCACCAAGTGGATATGATAATCCATTCGTAGTACAGCTCGACTGATTAGGAAAGAAAAAATAGATTTATTAAATTGTTTTAGTTTCAACAACTATTTTTAAAGTTTTTTAATATTATGGTTTTTGTTTTTTTAGAGACATTAAAAGAAAATTTTAAATTATTTAAAAGTGTTTATAACAAAAGAAGTAGTCGAGACCTTATTAGAAAGAGCCAATTGTTTTTGGCGGATCAAGAAGGAAAATTTAAAGGAAAATGATATGCTTTAAAATGGCTTTAGTTTTCATATTATATTATTATATTTATTATTTTTAAATAAAATATACTTTTTTGAAAAATTATAAAATTAAAATAGCAAAAGATAAAAGAAAACCTTACCTAAATGAAATATTCTTGGAAATATTATTGTAGCTAACCAAAGTCCCCAAACGACTTACTTATGCACAAGATAACGCCTAGCAGGAGGTGCAGAGGAGCCGGTAAATGGAAGTAAAAGAACACAACCAATGCAACAAGTAATGCCACGCCCACCAGACCGATGATGAATGACAAGAGAATGGCCCAGCACATGTCCTGCCGAATTGAGTGGGGATAGGGTTAGAAAATCGAAGATTTAAGAGTCAGAACTCACCCACATGGTGCCAAAGAGCAGAAATACTTTGGCCAGGGCATAGATGAGGGCGAAGACCATTGCTAGGGTCATGAGCAGGATATTGGAGTTGCCCGTGATTAACTCGAACAGACCCACAGAAAATATAATTACGGCCAGGATCATCCCCGTGAAGCCGATGAAGATGCAGCCGATGTAGAGCGACACATAGCCGCAGAACACGCGCAGACACATTTCGATTTCCCCTGTCTTTTGACTAGAAATTACAAGCACATACTTTACTAGAATTTTGAACTAAATTTTGGATTTCAAAAGATTACATGTTGACATCAAAAACAAGCTAAATATTAGAGTTACTTTACTACAACATTAAATTAATCTGTTCAGATGCTGATATTAAAAAACAAGAATAGCGAACTAGCCGAGTTTATGTACCATCATTCCTATTAAATTGCGTATTTGTTGCAACCGAAAAAATTATAGCTGCTGTAATTTCTATAGCATATATGTATGATTTATAAATGATATAGTCATCTGAATTTCTTAAAAATGTAAGTCTATGACTTCTATGGGAACTACGTAAATCATTAGACAGGAAGTGACTCCTATGGGTATCAAAATTGCAAACATCCGACTAATAATTATTAATATAATATAAATATATTAAAATGTAGTGTTAAAATAGACCAAATCTTAATTTATTTTTAATTTACAAGCACATCGATTTACTTATTTTTAATGTATATTTTTTGACTTCAACATTTTTGTTGTAGTACTCATTTCAAAATTGGCGCTCAAACCCAACCAGCTGTTGCAGTGATGGAACTTGGCTGCTATCGATAGTCAATCTAAAATTGTCCTATAACCTCGCCAAACTATCGTTTCCAATTAGCATCCATCCAACTAACTAAAGAATCAAGTAAATAATGGATATAGCCGGTGCGCCGCCGAATAAGCGAGCACGGAAATCGCCCAGCCTGGAGGAGGACATCACTGGGATCCGGGCCATCCTGTCCGATGAGTTTGACGAGGAGATACCACTGATCCAGGCGCACAGTTGCCAGTTGGAGACGAAACAGCAGCTGCAGGCGGTCATCCAGGAGCTCTCCCAGAAGCTGCCCCACTTCCAGCACCTGAAGCGCGTCCAGGATCGCAGCGTGCTCATCTGCCCCAGCTCGGAGATCGGGGTAGCCACGACCCTGGAGCAGCACCTTGAACAGTTCGCCTTCTCGGAGCACGTGCTGCGTGCCCTGTGCCAGGGAGTCCGGGTGGTGGAGGTGCCGCAACGGATGCCCCGGCTGCGGGCGCAGTACGAGAAGAGCCTGAAGCACTGGCCCTGCAAGTTCCACCCCAATCACTACTCCGAATCCCTGCGGAATGGCAGCAACTTCAGCTCCGCACAGCGCATCTTCCACAAGAGGATGGCCCAATTGCTGGTGAGGCTCTCCCGGGATGTGAATGCCAACCGACCAGTCGGCATCTGCGTGGATCCACGACAACTGAACATTGTATCCATCGCTGGAGCCGCTGAATCCTCAAGTCCACACGAGCATTGCTGCATGCTGCTGGTGGATTTTGTGGCCCGAAGTCAAGAGGGAGGAGCCACAAAGGCGGAGCTCCCATTCACAGAGGATTCTACGGAATCCTTGGACACCACTCTGCGGGGGATACCCAAGGCCTACTACGATTACCTGATCAAAGATGAAGAGTACAAAGACCTAACCTTCGGAGCGGAGAAGTCGAGGGATAGTAAGGGAGTAGATCCCATTCAAGGATCCGATAATCTGGCCAAATTCGGACCCTATCTGTGCACCGGCTACGATGTCTATCTGCTGCAGGAACCCTGCCTCATGTGCTCCATGGCGCTGGTTCACAGCCGGGCGAAAAGGGTGTTCTTCCTGCGCAGCTCGGAGAACGGAGCTCTGGCCACGCGATTCCAGCTGCACTCGGTGCGGGAACTCAACCATCACTACGAAGTGTTCCAGTTCACCACCCAGGAGGACCAAGACTTGACGTAACGTTTAACAGACCTTGTTTTAATAAAGAAGTTTTATAGAATATCTTCGATTTTGGGCGTCGTTCTGGCCGTCGACTGGCGGGTGGGCGAGGACAGGAGGCCCAGCAGCTGGCAATCGGCCTCCAGGATGGTGATGTCCTTGGTCGAGCCCAGGAATTTGGTGGACAGCTCCAGGTCCTTGACGCGCAGACGAACGCGGGCTCCTCGCACATAGTCACTAGGATTAGAGGTGGTTTAAGTGCATGTAGATACAAAGGATTCCCTTAAGCTCACCTGGCATTCCGAGAGGGGCGACTGCAGACGCAGTGGAACTTCCAGCCAAAGTCTATGTACAGATCATCGCCCACCACATGGAAGATCTTGCCGCTGACCACTTTGCCCTCTGCGTTGCCCAGCTGCTCCAGAAATCCAAGAGGTTATTACATAAACAAGGGGATTACTTGGACAGAACTCACATCTATTAGCTTGGAGTTGCGGAGCAGGGAGGCGAAGGTCTGGTTGTCCTCCGGCAGCTGAGCGGGAGTGGCAGGAGCCGTGTACTTGTCGAAGGCACGGGCAAATCCTCCCTTGCTGCTACCAATCTCCGCCAGATTCTCCACGGGAGCAGCTCCCTCAGCCGGTTTTTCCGTTTCGCCGCTGATTAATCTAACGGCCACTGGCATCCGATGGCGGCAGGTTAAAGAACCCAACTGGAAACCGGATCTACCTAGTTTTTGCAGCAGCGACATGGTTTTAATTTAATATTTTAAAATAAATAACCACAAGAAGATCCAGGCCAATTGGAAAAACAAAGAGGAAGAACGGTATCGATAGACCGCAAATCGATTGGCAAAGCAGCTGGCCCAGCACATCACTAATCCATATTACAAAAAACACGCTGCCGGCATTTATTTTGATATTACGAAATCGGTTGTTAGGGTGAAGATAATTGACTATTAACCAGCAAAATGATCCAGCAACAGCGCCAAAGAATCGAGGCTGCGGTGACGGAGATGATCGACGACATGGACAAGACGCACCTGCGCAAAATGCAGGTAAGTGGATTGTTCTTGGGAGAGATTTCCGAAATTGACTTACTTTTCATCTAATCCCAGAACGAGATGCATTTGTGTGCGGCCAAGTGCTGCCAGGACGGAACCTCCAGCGTGGACAGCGTCCAGAGATGTGTGGACCGGTGCTCCACGCCCATGACGAGGGCCCAGAACTACGTCCAGCACGAACTGGGGGAGTTCCAGGGCAGACTCCAGCGTTGCGTCATGGTCAGTACCCATTGCATCAACTTGTTGCTCTAGGGATCCTGTAGGAAGTGCATCATAATATTTCCAACATAACATTTTCCATAAAATCTTCTATCTTCCATAAAAATATAAAGACTAGACTCAGAATATTTAATTTCTTAAGAACAATATATATCAAAAGTTTCATTAGACTATAGTCCGTAAACTATATTTTTTATATAATATAATTTATAATTTCCTGAAGCCGAAATTAGCAGGCTTCAGTAAATTATATTTATAAATTATAATCTTAAGTAGATTACTAATAATGTTGTTTTTGGATTTTTAAATTCATGTTAGTTTTTATTTTCACTGGAATGCTAAAATTGTCTTTGAAATGATTTTATAACTTAATTTTAAGAAGTTAATTTTTTTTGAATGAAAGCTTCAAAGATATTCCTTTCCTCCCCATATGTACAATTAAAAAAATACTTGCAAACATAAAATAACTAAACAAATTACCCTTCCATAGCAATGCAACGACGATGTGAAGGTAAAAATGCCGCCCAATCCCAACGAGGATCAGATAGCCAAGTACACCGACCAGTTCGAGCGCTGTGCCATCCAGTGCGTGGATAAGCACGTGGGCCTCATTCCCGGCATGATGAAGACCATGAAGGCTGTGCTCTCCAAGGGACCCGAGAGCATTCCTCAAGTCTAAATCAACCTGCATTTACTACCTAATTAGTTGTTGAACTCGATTACTTTTAAACCGTGCAATGTTGACCATCCCTGGAGTCATTTTACATTTTGCTTACACTTTTAAGAATTTAAAACACAATTTACCCTATTAGTTGTTGAAAGTCTTAGGTACCGATCAAATGTAGTGCTAACAATCTCTGGAATCATGTCAAATTTTGCCATCATCTAAAAAAAAATACAAATACTTTGTACACCGAAAACTGTCATCGACACATTTAGTTTTGTTATTTCAAAATTGTTCAAATTTCGAATAGTAATGGTGGAGCAACAGAAAAAGCGTTTGGAGAACGCCATTAGCGACATGATCGAGGACATGTACCGCACCCACTTGCGCAGAATGCAGGTAAGTGTGGTCTTCAGTTGGCTAAGACGAACTCCTGGAAAATAATGATGTTCCCAAGTCCACGATGCACCGCTGTGCCGCCGGTTGCTGCGATGATGAACGAGGGACGCTGGAGAGCGTACAAAACTGCATCGAGAAGTGCGCCGGACCTCTGATGGATGCTCAGGACTATCTGCAGCACGAGCTGGGCCAATTTCAGAACCGCCTCCAGAATTGCGTCAGGGTAGGATTAGAGTGCTTATAATTGGGGTTCTAAACCTTTTTTCTTAATCCTTTAACGGTACTGTGGTTTTAACCGGAATCCATTGATCGTATTGTATTCAAGTCCCTAAAAAGATTTAACATATGTGGTCATCGGGTGGTGGACTTTCTTTATAAATTGATCTAAGCATTTATGTTACTGTTTCAAATCATTTGCATAAATCATATTTTTAGGTCCTTTCATATTTATTTTTTATTTATTAATACAGTTTTATTTAATTGTTATATTAATGTTATAATATTTTCCTGAAAGTGTTGTTTGTCCTTTTAAAAGCCAACAAAATATCTTCATTATTTTCGGAGCTTATTTAAGACGGTTTCGTATCTTCTGCCGTGATCGTTTCTTTTTCGTTAGGTTCTTGAATATATAGTCATGGAGGAAATAGTATAAACGATCTGGTCTCGTTTGTTTGACTCAAATATTTCTTAATAAAATAAACAAATTTGATTTATTTTATGAATTTTAAGAGATTTTATGTTTAAGTACAAGTTTGGTTTATTTACTAAGAAATATTTTAAAAGAACGATAGCAAATCAAATAGTTTATATTACCTTTTTCTTTCCTGATCTTGTCGTGACTTTTTTGCGATTATTATTCCAAAAGTGTTAAGAAGAGAACAGATAGTTTTGAATAGGCATTAAATAGCTTTAAAATAACATACAAATTTTTAAAGATTTTAATAAGCTAAGATCTGAATTATTATATTGGCAGTTAATACATCCTTAGAAAAAATCTCTATTAAAATGTAACAGTTTAGGGAATTGCATGCTAAATATTACAACTTTATTAAACTTTAGACCAACAATAGTATTTTAAGCTTCGGTACCGGAAATAAGCCATCATTTCTCTTTTTAATTCGTTTGAATATCCGCAGGATTGCAACAGCGATGCCCGTTCCCGTCTGCCCAGCAACCCGAGTGACCGGGACATGTCCCGATCCCAGCACATGTTCGAGAGCTGCACGAGCGGCTGTGTGGACAAGCATATAAATCTCCTTCCTGGGCTGCTCAAATCGATCAAGCAGACACTGGACAGAGGTCCTCCCAAGAGATCCCGCAACATGGACGCCTAACCCATTAAATACGCCCGTCGAAAAGTCAATGATACACTTATTTATTGAATATTTTTGGTACAGCTAACACTAAAGATACACTAAACGAAACTGCGATCCGGGGAGGGCTTATCGTGGGAAGGCTTATCAGCGCCCACGTGGCCCTCGCTCAGCCTGTTTGAACTCCAAGCTCCCGGATCTTCTTGGGCCCTAGCTCATTAAATATCTAGTAATAAAGATTCTTAGTAATATGCAACAATACGAGCAACTATATTTGGGGATCTGGCTCAGAGTCTACTGCTCGTTCTGCTTCGTCCTCACGCCGTACTTGCTCCAGAACGTGACCTTTGCGGTGGTCTTCTTCAGGTTGTCCTGGAACACGGAGCACGTGTCGAAGGGCGGACAGTAGAGGTGCAGGGAGACGGAGGTGTCCGAGTGGCTGGGATTCTCCACGCGATGCAGGCCCAGATTGTCTATTAAAAAATATTTTAAAAAAATCCAGTAAATATACGAATATCTCTATTTTTGCCAGTTCCAATTTCCTTACCATTTATGTAGGCCACATCGTTGACTGCAATGGGTGTCTCACCGATCTCCACCAGCTCTCGGCTATCGATCTCGCCATCGGGATGATGAGATCGCCCGGTGTCCCTGGCTGATCTATTGGGGTACTCGTAGCGCTTCTCGCGCAGATCCCCCTTCAGCATCTTCATGAAGCAGTGAGAATCGGCATGGTCGTGCACGGAGGAGCCATGTCCTTCGCCCCAGCACAGGATCAGCAGATTGAACTTTCCATTGCCAGCATCCACCAGATTCCGGGTGTACGTATAACGATCGAACTTGGCGTACTTGCGCCACTCCCGCGGATTCGACTTGTAGGTGAGCATCAGGTGATTCACCATCTCGATGTTGACGTAGTTGGACTCGAACTCCCGGTGGAGGGCAGACACCAAGTCGCTTAGGGAATCCACCGCTGGTCCGTACTTCAGGGGCTTCTCCAGAGCCTGGTAGTAGCTGGTGGCCTGGCGCAGGTACTTCTCCTGGTCAACCTGCTCGATCTCCGAGTCGATCTTGGACAGCGACATTTTGGACTTGCTCTGATTGACCTACAATTCGAAGGGATCAATTCGTGCATCAGTTAAGTTGGAAAGTGAAGGGCGTGGAAAACTACCTATTCTGTCTATAGAGTTCAATTCGCAATTGATTTAGATGAATTACGTTGTAAAGTCGATGATCGCTGCTGATAGCTAAAGGCTGTCTATATTGGGTATATATTCCGATGCTGCTGGAAAATATTGAATTGTTTCGGGTAATCGCACACGCTCCTCCTCGGATCGCAAAATTCGAACTGAACTGAGACACCCCGATTTCCGAAGATTTCGCTCTCCTGCCCGGGCTATAGATTATATAGTCAGATCGGACGTAAGTCGTAAGTCGGAGGCGCAAGTCCGAAGCAATAACAAAAAACAAGAAGTAGCCGGCGGTAATCGCCCAGCCCCTTATCAATAGGAGATTCTGCCAATACCCTGGGCTATATATACTATATGCCTATATAGATGGATCGAATGTTGCCAGGAGGGGCTCAACAGATGCGCCTGAAATTCTGACAAGAGGTTAACGGCGTTCTAATGGCATCGTTTGGCGAATAAAAAACAAATTTATTCTATATACTCGTGCCCAAAAAATATTAAGCGATAGGGACTACTGATAGCTAGTTTAATCTGGTTGCTGACGCATTTTTTGAAGATCTACGGGTAGGCCAAATCTTATTTGCGACATTTATTTATCAGCCTGGACGTTCAGGGATTTTCCCTGAAGCGCAAAGCTATTATGCTTCAATCTGCCACGAAAAAATAAAACTTTCTCTTAAAGTGTGGCAATTTTTATCTACAAAAGATTCAGATATTTTTAGTTCTAATAAAATATTAAAATTTATTGCCTACTTTTAGGTTTGTTCCAGATTTCTTTAATTGCCTTTCCTGATTTAAACGATTTATTTGAGGAATGCGACGATGCATTTGAGTTCTCTTTGTGATTCAGGAAGTTCATTAGTGACTAACACACTGACCTTACTTTCTCCATCAAAAACAACTGATTAAACAAAAGGGTTCTTTTATTGTTCTCATCTGGAAGTTGGGAGTCATAATAACCCCCAAATATATGTATTATATAACTTTGGGTTACAAGAAAGATGAAGAAAACACTTTCCATCTTGGCTACAATGAACTTGCATTATAAGTAATAATTTTTTTACGATCCCCAAGCTTCAAGCCCCGTTATTAAATATTTTCCCCCTAGTGCCACATCAAGGTATTTCGGTTTGGTATTTGAAAAATGTTTTGCAATGGCCAAAAAGCATAAAACTGCCAGCTTGGCAGCCAACTTTCGCAACAGGTTAAGGCCAATAGCAAAGTCAAAGCAAAAACTAAAAGCTGCGAACTGCCATTTGTGTAAATATTAAACGAGGCGGACAAAAAGTTTGGAAAATTGGTGGAAAGCCTGAGTCGATTTTCAAAGCAGTTCAATAAACCAAGAGTGCAGTGGAATTTTCTAATCTTACAACTGTTTTGGCAATAAAAGTGGTTTTGAGGGACTTGATAAGGATAAAGGACTTACCATTTTGTCTTTGTAGTTTCACTTTTTTATTAGCTATATGAACTTGATAAGTTTGTCTGATCTTTGAAATTCACTTTTTAAAAAACACTTTTGAATCAGGACTTGGACTTGCACTTTTTTTTGAATTTTCACTGGGTAGTTGCCACTTGGATGCGCGCCGCCGTGTTTGTGTGCCTGTTTTGGGTATCTTTCACCAATTTATGGAGATCTTGGCCAGCAAAGCCCCCATTTCCACTCAAAACGCAATTCGAGCCACAAAAACGACGCCGGCAGAGGCATCGCAGCTCGAATGGCATTTTGAGTGCTTTTTGAAGTCGCGAGTCAAAACTCAAAACTCAAAGCGGTTTCACTCGCTCCATCTTGGCTTGTTGTTGTTTGCTCAGTTGGCCAGGCCCGAAATTTATGCTACCACCACTGCCATGTCGATCCGAGGTTGAGCGGCCAGATATTTCAATACATTTCTCCCCCTATTAATTATTGAGTCGTGCCGTTTTTATACCCTTGCAGAGGGTATTATGATTTCAGTCAGAAGTTTGCAACGCAGTGAAGGAGACGTCTCCGACCCCATAAAGTATATATATTCTTGATCAGCATCACAAGACGAGTCGATCTAGCCATGTCCGTCTGTCCGTCTGTCCGTCCGTCTGTCCGTCTGTCCGTCTGTCTGTCTGTCCGTCTGTCCGTCTGTCCGTCTGTCCGTCTGTCTGTTTCTACGCAAACTAGTCTCTCAGTTTTTGAGCTATCGGGACGAAACTTTCGCAAAAGTCTTCTTTCTATTGCAGGTAGTATATATGTCGGAGCCGACCGGATCGGACAACTATATCTTATAGCTCCCATAGGAAGGATCGGAAGAAAAAAGCTTTAAAAAATTCTAGCTTCGGTGTTTTTTGAAATATTACCTTCTACTTTTGGGGATGTTATTTTTTAAATATTTCTGAATTTCGAATTAATTATTTAAAAAATCGGACTACTATATCATATAGCTGCCATAGGAACGATCGGAAAATTAATGGAAAAGTAATAGGAAACAAATTCTAGCTTCTTTGGTTTTTATTGTATTATCTTCTACTCTAGGATATAACTCTTTTTAAATATTTCCGAATTTCAATTTTAATTTGATCAAAATCGGACGACTATATCATATAGCTGCCATAGGAACGATCGGAAAATTAATGAGAAATATTAGAAAATTGAACATTTTTGCGATTTGTTAATTAATAGGAATGATCTGCAAGGGTATATAAGCTTCGGCTGGCCGAAGCTAGCTTCCTTTCTTGTTTATTGTTGATCTTGGCTGGTCTTCTTTCGTATTTGCGTTTTTGGCCGAGAGAAATGGCCGCGAGCCTTTTGTCATAGCCCCTCGACGGAATTCTCTAGCCAAAGTTTGGCCTGGGGTCAAAATGATGAAAGGTTTATCAAATTGTTTTGAAAACCCACATGAATTGTGTGTCAAGTACTGATTGCCAATATTTATTTAGCTCGAAACACTTGGAATGACACTATTTCTATCATTTTGAGTGGAAATACATTCGCAGTTTTGGTCCCAAAAGCATAATATCTATATCTATATTAATATCTTAAAAAATGTTTTAGTTCATATTTCTAAATTAAACAATTAATGTATTATTTTATTCTTGTTGCATTTTTCGAATGTATTTTTAAAGCAATATAATTTAAGAGTATCTCAAAGGTGTCAGATATTTCTATCGCCATACTACCGCCCGATTAACATATCCAATCAGTTCGCGGCTTTCTAACCGGGTTTATTCAACTTTGAACTATTCTTTCGCATGCCTGGCCCTCTATGTAAATCATTTGCATATTCCCAAAACAATTTAGTACGAACATTCATCTTTGTTTTTTCGTATTTTCGCCTTGAATAATGCAGCTAATAACAATATCACTGACCGACCGGGAATCAAAAACAATCTATTTGTCAACCATAAAAGTGGGAATTCTCTACCTAGAATAATATTTACTGGTTTGAAAGAAAACAATATATTTGTTGGAATTCTCAACCTGAAAAAATATGTACGCGTTTGAATGAATGTTTCTTATCAGGGGAAGAACGTTTTATACGAACAAACAGAGGCCAAAGGCTCCAGCTTGTAAATTAACGGAAATACATATGCTCCAATGCTCAAGTATTCGTCTGATCATTTGAATTACTGATTATTTTTTAGGTTTTATGTAAATCTTCAGGGTAAGTTACAGTTTTACATTTTCTTAAATTTATTTTCCCATTAATTTCATTTGATTGATTCACAATTTCACTTATGACTAGATAAAATACATGCAAATATACATACATCAGTTTTTGGTTTATAAATTGGACTCTAAATGCTTTACAAGCTAAATTAATAAATTCTGCAGAAAATGCAAGGTTAAAACTTGAGGCCTCGATAAGCTAGATTTCATTTAATTTTTAATGCAGAGTTGGAGGAATTTTAGCGAATGCAGCAGGCTAATCTTCATCCTCCTCGGACATATCAAATTCGTCATCATCAAAATCGATTATCTAAAAAAATAAATAATTCGAATTATAAATAGTTTTATTTTTATGCCATAGAGGTGCTACTTACCTCGCTGTTTAGTCGCTTGAACTCTGAGATCCCAGTCAAATCCTCTAAGTACTTGGCTGTTTCGAATGTTCTAAAGAGGAATGCATTTCCCTCTTTCTTATATGCATTTAAAACGGGCTGTAGGAAATAGATAGGTATACAAATTATTTTTAATTTTTAAAGCAGTAATAAGGTAAAAGTTTTAAAAGTTAAGCTAAACTACTTAGGAGGTTTCTATTTAATTAAATATTTTTATAAGATTGACAATTCTTACCGCTGAGCACGCGATGCACTGAGCAAACTTTTGGGTAGCGGGTAAAATATTTTCGTAGTTGCAAAGCATTCCCCGGATGGAATGAGGCAGAATGCCCAGTAGACCTTCTGGCACCTTGCCGGCTGCCTCCTCCGATTTACCACGCCCACTCTGGGCATAGTAGGCGGGTGCCAGTTCCTTTCTCGGATGCTGGAGCAAAGCAACCAGCAGCTCCACCGCATAACTAGCTGCAATGTTGGAAACGCCGGGTCGCGTTACAGTGCATTGCTGGTCCAGAGTGCGGTCTTTTAGGGACTGGAAAAAATATAGTGCAAGTTATTATCAATATAAACATTTTATAACAAATATAAGTATAACTAGAGAATAATGTTGGAAGGATATTTAAGATATGTTCTCATACATTTAAATATTTATTTAGCGCTTTAGTATGAACTAGATCAACTTGTTCAGTGTTAATACAGTGTTAAAGTCGCATCGATCTTAGGATATATGTATATATTTCCTCAGTGTGATCTCTTAAAGCTTCGGTGCGCCGGTGCAGTAGTAAGATCGCAAGCTTTCGAAAGCTTCTCAGTGTCAACAAACACATGCTCCGAGCAAACAGAGATGACGCCTCCGGGCGAGAACAAAACAAATAGTAGGTCTTCTAAACCATACCCAAGGTATAGAAACTTTAACGGTTCCATCGGTTACTTGAGTAACCCGCCGCTCCGCCCATCGCTGATTAGATAAGGTTCCGGCAAGCGGGAGAGCCGGAGAACTCCGGACTCTCCCACACCCCTATAAAGTAGGTTCATTCTGCGTTCGCTCAGTGGGAGGGCGATAGTTAGTTCTATTGGTAATTTCAGGAAGGAATCATGTTAACCGAGTTCGCTGGCAATCTTTCGCATCCGCTGGAGTTTGGCCATGTTCTGGAGGTGGTGGCCAAGACCATCGATGGAGCAGCCAGGTGGGTGGTGTTCCAGCCTCGGATTATTAAACCTTCACGAATCCGTTTCGTGACTAATTCGCTTGTCAAACTGGGCTTCTTATCAGTTCGTGACTAATGTATCGATTATGATCACTTGTCGTTGTTCGCCAGGTTCCACATCAACCTCTGCACGGCCAAGAGCACGGTGGATCCCAACGCGGATATTGGGCTACGCTTCTCGTGCTACTTTCGTAATGATGTGATCGTACGGAATGCCCGTGTAAGCGGCTCCTGGGGCGAGGAGGAAACCCATGTCCTGGATCCCAACACGCTGCCCAATCCCATCGTCAGCGGCGAGTTCTTCCTGGTCTACATCCTGTGCTGCGAGGACAGCTTTGCCATCTCGATAAACAGCCGGGAATACTGCAGGTTCCGGTACCGCATGCCGTTGTCAGCCATCCGTTCACTGGAGATCCGTGATCAGATCCAGGTGATCAAGCAAGTGGATCACCGCACTGTATTCCCCAATCCCTGGCCCGCCATCCATGCCTCGGACTACTTCAAGGCGTTCAGCAACGACCAGCCTATATTGTTCAGTTCTGGCCATGTGATCGTCCTAACAGCTCGCTGCTTTGAGAACAAAAAGGGTCAGTTTATCATCAAGTTCATGGATTCGGACACTAAGCGCGAGGAGCTGCACTTCAGCGTGCGTTTTGATGAGAAGGCGGTGGTGCGCAACTCCATGAACAAGTCCTTTGAGTAAGCCAGCTTTGCAATGAGGTAATCCAAGGCTAATTGAATTTTCTTACAGTTTTGGCAACGAGGAGCGCCATGGCGGCTTTCCCTTCGTATTTAACCAGCAGTTCAAACTGGCGCTTGCCTTTACGGAACGCGAAATTCTGACCGCCGTCGATGGTTACAACTTCTTCAGTTACGCTTGGCGCACACCAAATGCCATGGCGAATCTAGTGGGCTTCAAGGTGACCAGCATAAACGGCCTGGTGGTTCAGATAACTGGTGTGGATCATTTGCAGACGGGAGATCCTACCTGTGCCGGCTTTGAAAAGTATTCGCGCCATGATTACGAGTGCGTTTAGTAACTATTTAACCAAACTAAGTCTGAAAATACAAGTGCTATCTTAATTATTACAAAAATTTTACTCACATTTCCTGGGGCCGTGACATCGTTGCAGAAGTAGCAACCTAGTTGATCGCCATTAATGCACTTAAGTCCCTCGATCTCTTGGCCATTATCACCTGCCTCCTCGCGTGTGGTGCCATGTCGCATTACCAGGTAGCTATCAAAACCCAGTGCAGCATTGATTACAATCTGAAAAAAGCAAATATTAGTTGCATCTCGTGTGGAAGGCACATATTTACCTCCCACCTTTTGGTTAGCCGCTCCCAGCAGCGTGGGAAGCCAGCGGCTTTCACGCGAGTCTGTGAGCAAAAAGATGACATCATGATCCCGCACCTGCTGCTGTATCACCTGCAAATGCTCCTCCGTCTGGGCCACCAGGGATTCTCCGATGGTGTGTCCCGGCATGGGAATCTCCAGCACATAACCCGCCGTTTCGGCACTCGGATTTATCTCCCGCAATCTTTGGGCAGCTGTGGTGGCCTTCATTCGATTGCCCGCCACGGCATCTGCATGGGTGTAGAGATTCTGCCGCACTGGATTCGAGAATCCCACTTTGCCGTTGTCTAGGAGAGTAATGTGCTTGAAGCCCCAGGACTAAAAAAAAGAACCACTATTAAAGTCATCTCTGAATCAAAGTAAATAAACCCACCAGTAGGTTTCTGGCCACAGCGCAGCCTAAAGTTCCAGCTCCAAAAAGCAGACATTTGGTTTGGGAAATGATTTCCAGATTGAGATCGGGCACCAGGCGCCATTTCATTAGTTTAAGGTTGAGGTTTACAGAGTTTTCAGCGAGTCTGAAAGGAAAACATCATATATATTAATCTGTAATGGACAAGATATCTTAGTTTTAATTGGCAAATGTCATGATAATGGTATCTACAACCAAGGACACGCCCTATACCACTAACATTTCTTATCAGCTATTATCTTACTTGGCTGGATCCATGCTGTCCCTCATGCAGACCATTCTCGGGCCCATTTTGCCATTCTTATTTAGCTCCCATCCCACAAATTTCACCTCCCCGGCTGTGCTTAGATCGCAAGCTTCTGTTTGGATGACCTGCCAAATGCGGCTGTCTTCCATCTGCATTTGTTGATTGTATCGCAAGCCCAGAAACTTGAGTGATTTCCCAACAAGAGAGGGACTGTAAGGGAAGTAGGAAAATGAATGACCAAGCAGTAATTGCTGAAAGTTACTACCCACCATTGCTGTAGCAGGAAGGCAACATAGTTCCGCATCAGCCAGGCGGGATGCTCGTACTCGCTGGGATCGGCAAAGCCAAAATAATAGTGCTCCACATCCTTTTCGTCCAGGCAGCTTAAAGTGCGGGCTTCGAAAACCTTTTGCTCCTCATTGGCATACAAAATGAAGAAGTTCTGTGACTCAGCCGGAAGGGATTTAAACGCCTCCATGTAGGTAAGACTATGTGGTAAATCCCGCAGCTTTTGGACATCACCCTGCAGCTTTAAGGTGGGCGTCAGGGGGCAGGGAAAGGCGAACCAATAGTAGTAGCTGTGGCACTTCAAGTCGGCGAAGGAGAGGACAAAGAACCGGGTCAACAGACTGGGATCCCTCAAGACCGCTCCACTGCACATATCAGCCAGCAGTTCCTTGCCCTCATCGGCCAGCAGTTGTAATTTGTCCAGGGCCTTGAACTCTTCGATTGTGTTTTTATTATAGATGTTGCCAATGGCGGAGTGGCTGAATTTCGGTGGCTGTGCCGTCCTGAAATGCGGGTTTGTGAGTTTTAAAGGTCTTATCAATTCCAGCTTTCCAAACTCACCTGTTGTACGCCGTGTAGTCCACTTCCAGGAGACATCCACTTGCGTTTCTGTTTGTGTAGTGTCCAGCAATGGAACGCTTGGAGTCGGACAGGCGATCGTGGTCCAGCTTGAGCTCCGCCAGTTTGTGCCAAAAGGTGGGCGACACGAAGGATTCCCACGGCGCAAATTGCAAAATCATCTCGTTCTCCGCACTCATTTTTTTTCTTCTGCTGGGGGCGTTGTTTACGTTCAAACTTTGGGCTGAAAATAATAAACAAAGCTCTCGATGGCGATAGACCGAACAACAAGACCACTTATCGATAACTACAGTGGAGATTCAAGAAGTTGGAATACGAATTATTTAACAGTTTAATTAAAAAAATACATAAAAATATTTAAATGTAAATTTTTAATATCAGAATTTTTTAACTTTAAATAAAAAAAAACTTTAAATTTTATTTTACTTCGGACATTTATAATTTTTTTTTCTAAATTAATTTCTTGTTATCATTTTTTTGTTTTGAAGTTTAAATTTAAATCTTTGCTCTCATTTTTTCATTTTTTTTTTAATAATGCTAGATGTTGTTGCTGCATTGGAGGTTCCACTGTAGTCATTTTGATTACGAGGATGTTCGCCTCTCCAGCGAACGGTCATACTAGCCCACTCCCGCTGACGAAGATTGGCTAATCCAAACCAAAACAGCAAATCGAAGCTAGGCAACATGGATCTGCAGCAGTTGGAGGAGCAGGCGCGCCAGGCGGCGCTCAAGGACATACAGAACATGCTGCAGCGGCCGGGACAGCTGGAGAAGGTGGAGCAGTATCGCCACCGCATCGCCCGCAAGAAGGCCTCTGTGGAGGCGCTCCTCAAGACCGGGATGCAGGGCCAACTGGACGGGGTGAGGGTGGGCCTCAAGCAGCTGGAAACCTGCATGCAGGACGTCCGCGAGGTGAGGCGCCGGATGAACGAGGTGGAGCGCCTGCTGAGGGGCGTTCCCGAGGTCTATGACGCACTGGAGGTCGTGCGGGAGGAGAACACCAAGCACTCGCAGTATGCCACCGCCATGGAGAACCTGAAGCACATCTTCAACGTGGACGCCAGCGTCCAGAAGACAATGGCTCTGATCGAGGACGACAAGCTGCTCAATGCCCACCAGTGTCTGGCGGATCTGGAGAACTCGCGGGATGATCTGCTCTACGAGCTGCACAAACAGCCCAAGCAGCACGCCTCCGACAAGATCACACTGAAGCGGCACTTCGAGAAGGTAGACACCGTGTCCCAGGAGCTGGAGAAGAAGCTGCGTCTGATCCTCAGCCGCACGCTCAACACGCTGCGCAAGAAGCCCACTATTATAGTCACTGCCCTGCGCATCATTGAGCGGGAGGAGAAGAACGACCAGTTCGCAGTGCAACAGCAGAAGGTCACCGGCTTCCTGCCGCCCGGCAGACCGAAGGCTTGGCGACGCATGATCATGGACGTGCTGCAGCAGTCGGTCGTGACGCGCATAGAGGGCTCCAAGCTGGAGGAGCGGGCGGATAACAAGATGTGGCTGGTGCGCGACCTGGAGATCCTGCGCCAAATCATCCTGGAGGATCTGCGCGTGGTTAAATCCCTATGTGTGCCCTGCTTCCCGCCGCACTACGATATATTCGGGGAGTACGTCAAGTTCTATCACGAGGGACTATCCAGCTATGTAAGTAAGCACAAGAAACCTACAAAAATATATCTTAAATGGAAGTTTTTATTATTTTCAGCTAAATAACATTGTAAGCTCTGGTCTGGAGGGCAATGAGTATGTATCAATGATGGCCTGGGTCACGCACACGTATCCAGGCGTGGAGCTGATGTCTCATCCCGATCTCAATGTGGATGTTCATCGACTGATTGGAACTCTGCTGCGGCCGGAACATCTCAAGGCGCTGGAGGATGAGTACCTGCAGAATATGCAGCGCAATTTCCAGGAATGGATGACCAAGGCAGCCGAGACGGAGAAGCAGGAGTGGTTCACCGAGACGGTGCCCGATCAGGATGACGAGTACTACCACACGTCGGCGCCGGTCATCATTTTCCAGATGATCGACCAGCATCTGCAGGTGACCAACACGATTCACCAGGAGCTGACGTTCAAGGCGCTGGTGATGAGCATCCAGCAGGTTGAGATCTTTGGCCAGACCTACCTGAAGAACGTGATCGAGCTGAAGGAGCACCATTTCCGAAATCGCGACCAGATCAAGTACTTTACCCACTACATAATCACCATTGTGAACAACAGTCAGCAGATGGTGGAGCTGGCGCAGCAGATGAAGCAGCTCTACTGGCCCAAGTCGCGCACCGAGCACTACGAGGATTTCGAGCGCCTGCTGGGCACTTTCCAGCGGATTCGGGCCCACGCCGCTAGCTACCTGCTGGAGGAGGCCTTCCTGGACATGGAGTGCCACTTTAACGACCTCTTCACCGCCAAATGGCTGGCCAGCAACATCGCTGTGGACACCATCTGCGTGACGCTGGACGATTACTTCCAGGACTACAACCACTTGCGACCCAATAACTTCGAGATGGTCATCAACGAGGCCCAGAAGCTGCTGGCCAAGCGCTACATTCGGGCTCTTCTCTCCAAGCGGCTGTCGAAGCCAAAGGTCGAGTGCGATGCCATCACGCGGAAAATCAAAACGGAAGCCAAGCGGTTTAAGCTCTTCTTCGAGAAGATCGCCCCAAAGATTTCCCTGAGCGACTCTCCACTGGATCTTATATCCACGCTATCGGCGCTACTCAGTTCGGATATTGAGCTCCTTGTTCTGGATCTGCACACTTTGCTGGGCAGCTATCCCTCGCTGAATGAAGACCACCTGGTGCGACTCTTCTACATCCGCAACGATGTTAAGGCGGCGGAGGTGCGCGAAAAGGTGCAGGACGCGATGAAGTCGAAGAAGGCAATGGTCAGCATCGCCAAGCAGGACTGCATCTTCAAGGAGATCGTATTCAGCGACAAACTGTGGTAGACTTAGTAGAACATTTTCTTACCCATTCCGCATGACCCTATATGTTCAGTATCGTATTTACTCTTAAGCTGAGATTGTAATATTCAAATTGTGCTTTATCAACGAATAAATTATTGTATAAATAACTAGAGATTTTGATTTGTACTGACGAATAGACTCAATCATTTACAACAAAAGTAAAAACTCTGTATTAAAAGTAAATGGTTCTTGAAAGGATATTATCTATCGTTTCAGGATAATTTTAAGTAAACTATTTCAAGTCAATACAAACTTTATATTATTCGAAAAAGAGACCTGCATGAATGGATTCGATGAATTATTTTGAATTTTTTGTTTTATATGAATGAATTTTGAGTTTAATAGAATTGAATAATTTTGAATTTTGAGTTTCACAAATTCCGAAATAATTTAAACGACAATTTCTTTAGAAAAAGAAAGGGCCATAATTTTGGTTTTAAATCTGCCTAAATTTTATTTACTATGCAGTTACCATTGATTTGTTAAAAATGTATCACTTTTTTTTCTCAAAAGAAGACACAAAAACAATCTGGCAAATTCAAAAAATTCATAAAAATGATTCGTTCATTCATTTCACATAGAATTAAATTAAACAAATCCAAAATTTCATGGCATACTATGATAAAACAAAAATTGAATGATTCACGCAGGGCTCTAATTCGAAAGTGATGTTTTTGAAATTTATCCGTTAAATAGCTAGAGCGCCAGCACTTCCGGTGAAAGAGGCCAGTGTTGTAACGTTCTGGATCACGGTTTTCAAGCACTGGCCGGGCTGGCGATAACATATGGCAGGAGTATATATATTCGCGACGGACCCTCTCCACGTGTCAGTTGCCCACGATCCGCGTTCCCAGACAAGATGAGCTACCGAGTCCAGCCGAGCGGCTTCGCCACCAAGTCCATCCACTCGGGCCAGAGTCCCGAGCAGTGGAAGAGTGCCTCGGTGATTCCGCAGATATCGCTGAGCACCACCTTCAAGCAGGATGCTCCGGGCGAGCACAGGGGCTACGAGTACTCGCGCAGCGGAAATCCCACCAGGAACGTGCTGGAGACCTGCTTCGCTGCCCTGGACAATGCCAAGTACGGCCTGACCTTCTCGTCGGGACTGGGAGCCACCACCGCTGTGCTCACCATGCTGAGCAGCGGCGATCACATCATCATGGGCGATGATGTCTATGGGGGAACCAACCGCCTGATCCGTCAGGTGGCCACCCGCCTGGGAATCACCGCCACCTTTGTGGATCCCACGAATTTGGAGCTCATCAAGGCTTCCATCAAGCCGGAGACCAAGCTGGTGTGGATCGAGTCGCCCACGAATCCTTTGATCAAGGTGGCCGACATCGAGGCCATTGCCCAGCTCGTCCACGGAGTCCGCGCGGATCTGATCCTGGCCGTGGACAACACCTTCCTGACCTCCTACTTCCAGCGACCCCTGGAACTGGGCGCCGATCTGGTCTGTTACTCATTGACAAAATATATGAATGGCCACACTGATGTAGTTATGGGCGGCGTTACCATGAACTCCGAGAAGCTCTACAACAGCTTGAAGTTCCTACAGAACGCGGTGGGCATTGTTCCCTCGCCCTTCGATTGCTACCAGGTGAACAGGAGTCTGAAGACCCTGTCGCTGCGCATGGAGCAGCACCAGAAGAACTCGCTGAAGATCGCCAAGTACCTGGAGGGCCACCAGTTCGTGGAGAAGGTCCTGCATCCCTCGCTGCCCTCGCATCCGCAGCACCAGATCGCTCTGAAGCAGACCTACGGCTACAGCGGCGTCTTCTCCTTCTACATCAAGGGTGAGCTGAAGCACTCGTCCGCCTTCCTGAAGGCCCTCAAGCTCTTCACTTTGGCCGAGAGTCTGGGTGGCTACGAGAGTCTGGCGGAGCTGCCATCCGTGATGACCCATGCCTCGGTTCCGGCGGAGGACAGGAAGACTCTGGGCATCACCGACGGCCTTGTCCGCCTGTCTGTTGGTCTGGAGGATGCCGAGGATCTGATCAAGGATCTGGAGCAGGCCCTCGAGGTCGCCTCAAAGGCCTAATGTATTTTCTCAGGATCATGGAATTTGTATATTAACCCGCCCAATAAAAGTGTATTGTCTCAATTTATGTGATTTCTAATCGGGTTTTTACGGGGGTTTGGAAAAGTACATGTCCATAAGTTCTAGACATACTAAAAATAAATCTTATAAACATTTTACAACAGTAATTCTTGGTAACTGATATACTTTCTGTTTTACTACTGATATCTTGGTAAACAATTGTTTTTATAACTTTTCTGAAACAGCTGCAAATTGAAATTCTTTTAATAGATAGATTAATAGATTTTAAATGCTTCCTGACCCCCCATAGCTACAGCCTTGAATAAACCGAAAAGATCCATTGTCATGTCGATTACTATACACAAACAATGAATCAGCAGATTTAAATTCGCCTGATCATTCCAAGTCGTGATAGAAGAAAATCATATCTCGCGAACGGATGTTCCGATTTTTCTGAACAACAAAGTTCGATCACCTGTAAGATTACAAATATTTTTAGTAAAAAATATTTAAATATTATAGAGGAAAAGCCAGGAATATAGGAATAGAAACATTTTATTAAACCTTTTTTCTCAAAATGAGGGGTTCTTATCAGCGTTGCTTATCAGAAACATTGCTTCCAAATGGTCTTTTAGCTTGGTGACTTTTTGGCAAGTTCATAAATATGGTGCGATTTCACAAATAATATTAGCATCATACTTTTGACCAATGTTATACTCTTTAAAGTGCATAAATCAAGTGAAAATAAGCCTGAACAAATGATGAGAAAATTGTGTTTATTTTAACAATTCCCGGTACATGTCTGATAGAATGTAGGTGATTAAAAGTAAGCTTTAACATTATATGTACGATGTCCAAAACCATACCATTTGAAAGATACATACTACTGTGAAGTGTGCATAGTATTAAATGTACAACAAGAGCCAGAATCGTTATAATAAGCAACTGTGGCTTTCCAACATTCATAATTTTGCCATCTATATATATGTATATCCTTAAAAAATGCGTTTCAATTGCTTAAAGTAACCAGTAGTTCAATGTGCAATGCTTGTCCTTAGTACTTGTAACGATAAATAGCGACGCCAGCCACGCCAATCAGTATGGAACCCATCAGATAGCCCAGCAGCTTAAGCTGAAAACAAAAAGATGAAGGTTAATCAGCAGTTGGATTATCTCTGCAGCCAACTCACCTTGGAGTTATCTACAAGGGGCTGCTTTTGCCTGGTGGCAGTCTTCTGTTCCATTTTCTTGGCCTGGCCCAGCATCTTCTGGTACATCTCCTTTTCGTTGTGCTCCTCGCGGCGAGCCTTGATGAAGAGTCTGGCCAAGTCGGACTGAACGGCACGATTGTCTGGCTCGAGAGTGGCCACCTTTTGCAGCAGCTTGATGGCGCCCTGGGTGTCGGCCTTGCCCTCTAGTATCTGCAATGGAATTTAGAGAGTTAATAATCTGATATAGAGGGTTTTTTCCACCAACTTACCCTGCCTTTGCGGTACAAGGCCTTGGAGTTATTTGGCTGGCACCGCAGAACGTGCTCCACGGACTGCAGGGCTGCGTCAAAGGCGGCTATTTTGATTTGAGTCATGGCCAAGTTGTTATAGACTATCAATCGATCCTCTAGCAGGGCCTGCGTGTCGCTGTTGGACAGCTCCAGATCCTCCTTGTCGAACTCGGATTCCGGATCCCCGTCCCGGTTGTCCAGAAAGTCAAGAGCGCGTCTGTACAGGTGAATGGCGGTGGTGAACTCCGAGCGCTTGTAGAAGAAGTTGGCACGTTCTTTCTTGCGGGTACTGAAAATATGTACGAAGATCTTATAAAGTGGTTCTTAGGAGAACTAATTTACATACCCGTATTTGCGCAGTGTTTCAAAGCTCTTGAGGTCCGCAAAGTCTTCGTATTTGATATCCAAAAGCTCTATTTCGTAGGTGAGCTGCGGGAAATGAAGTATTTGAGAAACTGATCTTAGGGATCCTGAATCCCTAACTTACATGCGAATCGGGCGGAACGAGGTAATCGGATTCGCCATCCTTTTTAAGTCCCAGGGATCCATAGCCAAAGCGAGGATCCACGCTGACCTGGGCCACCTCGCCGACCTGCAGCATGGGCACCACCATGTCCAAGCCCTGGACGACCTCGAAGTCGCCCACGTGGCACTGGAAGTTCTTCTCCTCCTCCACCACCTGGCCGTTGTCCAGTTTGCCGGTCAGGTTGAGGGTGACCAGTTCCCCGCGCAGGGGTCGCCTGCCTCCGTCCTCCGGCGCCTTCTTGATTGTGCGCTTTATCAGCTGCTTGTTGCCCAGTATATCACATTCGTCCTCGGGATCCTCCTCCGCCGCCGCCTTCTTCTCCTCGCCAGGAGCCGCAGCTCCATCTCCGGCGGCGGCGGCCTCCTCCGCGGCCACCTTGCGTATGTCCTTGGTGTCCTCGGCGTTGGTCAGGTCCTCGAAGGAGCTGCTGCTAGACTTCTCCGTATCCATAATTACCTAAGGTCGGGCGAGACGAAACGAAAGTGTGTAAATCATTGGAATCCGGAACAAAGGGCAAAGGCAAACGCCAAGTCAACTGAAGGGAGAACTCTGTGGGGCACCCGTAAGCCCAACGCACGGCCGTACCTGACTGGGCGCTCGTATTTAAGTAACAAAAAAGGTGCGATTTGATTTCGAAAGAAACATACGACGAGAAAGTTACTAGAAACGAAAAAAGAATTTACGGCCTTCTGCGGAGGTGGAGAAAGTATCGATGTTTTTAAAATGTTGAGCAACATCGATGTTTCAAGGCGACTATCGATGATTCGGTTACATCACTAATGTAAGAGGAATTCTGCGGGGGATTACCAAAAATGCATTTAAAATTGACTGTAATAGCAT